>NW_008652096.1:34430-75378 GCF_000695815.1 Acanthisitta chloris | reverse complement strand
TGAAAACTCATGAGGCTTAGAGTCATCTATGGAGGAATCAGCCTTAGAAATCATAATACCAATAGTTGTCACATTATCAACACTTGGCACCAAGAAAACTCCATCACTTGACCAGTGAAGTATTCTCTTAATGACAGAGTCTCACCATGGCAAAGAAGAGCATCTGTAACCAAGACCTTTCTGCAGTGTTTTTTATGTCTTGGGCCTGGTCTATGATGATAAAGAACAAGACCATGAATTTTGCTGCGAGTTCTGTGGGGAGCAGAGGACTAATAGAATGTGTTCAGTGTTGTTCATATTGCTGTAGGGAGTTGTATCAGCTGGACTCTCTGAAGGGTCATCACAGTCTTGTAATCCAAACGGAAGGAGACAAAAGCCTGGCTACCCAAGGCCAAGACATGTTGTGCCAGGATGGAGTGGAGCTTTCTAGCCAAATGGGGATGGCAGAGAGCTCTGCCTCAGCATGCTCAGTCCATAACAGAGGGCTCTGGGCCCTTTCCTACAGTACTGCCTGAACAGACGGTTTGTGGCTGGTCACAGTATGTAAAGGCTGCCACAGAGGGTCTATAAACTATTCATAGTGCTTTCTTTTTCCTGCCAGCATAATCTCCATCTTTCTTGGGTTCAGCTTGCACAATCTGTTCTTCACCCACAAAAACCATCATGTCCAAGACATGAACCACTCCAATCTAATGCACTCAGCATGAACGAGGATTTAAAGCACGTTTCTCTAGATCTATAACAGAGGCACCTGTCTTCTCCCACCATAGACAGCAGTGGACTGAGAACTGCTACAGTGTGTCTCTGTAGGTGGAGCCATGAAGGCTGGGAACATGCAGATACTGCCAAGAGTTTTGGTATAGATCTATAGGCTACTTACACATTCCACAAAATGGAATACGTTATTCCCAAGCTGAACATTCTTCTCTAATTTCTGATACTTAGGTTGTATTCTGTCCTTTTTACTATGGCTCTGTTTCTTGTCAGCTGTATGCTTGTTGTCCTACCACTTCTGCTATAGGACCTTGAATTAATGTGTTTGCATTTGTTGTGTGGCTTTTTCAAGAGGAAAGGGTGGGATTGAAGTGCAGGTATAGGTCTACTACACTGCTACATTTCACAAGCTGCAAGAATAAAATCCCTCAGGACTGATGAAATATGTGACTCCACTGTCTTTGAGGTGCAGCAATCCACAGATTTCAGATCCAGACCTGAATTTTCAGTATAACCTTAGGACAGCAAGTTGAATATAAGCCTTTAGTTTAAACTGTCTTGAAGAAAGAGACTTATGATGAAATGTGTGGACATGGCTGGACACAGTGTTTGAAGGGTTAAAAAGAAGTTTAAAAGAAGAAGTCAACTGAGTGAAAACAAAATAATTTTCTGGTCAAACCAAAACTTTAGGCAAAAAAGGTCTGATTTGGATCAAACCAGAAAATGTGGCATGGATCAGGAAATAAGCTGTTTATTTCACTGTAGCTTGGGAAATGTAATTTAGGTGTCCAGTGTTTCCTTTGAATGTCAATGTCATGTTTTGTTTTGACTTATTTAATTCCATTTTAAAATATATACATATATTTTCTTGTTTTCTCTACAGGGTTGATCAATTCTTAAAAGAGTATGAAAAGGTTAAGGTTTGTTTAGGAAATGTCAAAGTGAAACATTTCAGTGTATTAAAAACTTTTTTTATGAAAATATCTCATTAGGACTCCTCCATTACCCAGGTTTTCTGTTTTATTTATTGCAAGAATTTTCCCCTTAGGACAGGGTAGAGTACAAAGAAAAGTGGTTTAGTCAAACCTATTTGCTACCTCAGGATGAAATAGGAAAGTATGCTGCTCTCCCTAGTCTCTACTTTTTAAAGCCATTTTACCATTCCTCATGATGTTATTTGCTCTTTTAGGGTGAACTATCAGTTCGTCACTTTGGTCATCACTTTTGAAGCACTAAATCCTAGTTACATTTTTGCCATGTAAGCCAGAGTTTAGCCCAGCCTAAGACTTCTTTTGTATGGATCTTCTGTAGCTCTAGGCAACAAGGTGAAATCTGACTGCAGGTTGTAATATCTCCAACATTCAGTTGCAGTACTTGGGAGCTTCCTTTGGCCCAGAGCAAAAAAAAAAAAAAAGGTAGAGACACAATATTTTGAAGCTTTGCCAAAAACTCGTGGAGTGACCTTAGGGAGAGCACTGAAAGTTTTTTTACATTGGTTCCCCATCTGTAAAATGGAGACAAATGACACCAAACTACACCACTAGGGGGTATTTTGAGGCTAAATTATTTAATGTTACCAAGACTCTTGAAGCCTAGAGTGGTGAGCTCAGTAGAAAAGATGATGTTACATAAACCCATTACACAGGCCTATGCAATTAGAAGTGATAATAAACTTTCTCTATTCATGTGCAGGAGACAATTTTTAAATATTAATAATGTGAGGAGTTTGTTGATGTTGTTGTTTCTCCAAATGCCAGATGTGCTGCCTCTGCCTCCAAAATGAAAAAGGGCAGTGGGAGCTCATCTGAAAAAGCAAAGCCACTCAAATATTTACATGTTACATTAGTACAGTGAGAACTTCAGCTCACCATAAGTGGAGCCAGCAACCCCCATTATCAACTTTGTAGGGACAAAGCAGTCATTGATAATCTGCACTGGCTTTTGGAGTTCCTAGTGTTCACATGTGAGCTTCTTTGTTACCAGACTGAAAAAGCAAAATCCAAGAATGAGTTTTCCTGAAGAAATGCCTCATCTCAGTATAATGCTAAATGTCTCCAAGGCTCTTCTTTCTCCCAGGGATTTTATTTTCTTTTCCTGAGCACAAAGCTGCAGCCTGGAATTTGGCTGCCAGCAGCATCCCTTCCTCCCCAGGATGCTGCTGTGTATTTCACAATTGAAAGCTGCAGCCAGAAACTCAGATAACTCAATTCGAGGTTACCCTCACCATAGATTTCTGTTGTGTCTTTTCCTGCATCTGTGGCAAATCCTTTCATGCATTGTGGCCAAATGCATTTTCATTCATGGGCTTTACATGGGTGTGTAAACTGAGGATGGATGATGCAGGTGGGCAGTCAGGAGGACAATGGATGGCATAGGGACAATGGATGGCATAGGGACAGAAGCAGTACAGTATGCATGTGCAGTTAATCATTTGGCTGAAGACGGGGGAACTCAGTCATCAGCCAGAAACTGAGCTACACATTTCATGTTCAGCCACCTCCAATGGGCACAGAACAATGAACTTGCTTCACTGGCCATGTTCTCTCTGTTGATCAGCCATGAAAGGAGATAAATATCCTCCAAGTGTGATGAACATTTGCCCAGAAGGTCTAAAGACTGCAGGACTGCAAAGGCTGTGCAGTGCTCAGTCCATAATGAAGGCACTGTCAATGCTTAGAAGCAGTGTAGACACAGCCGGGAATTAAACTCAGGCTAAAGACTTGATCCAGTCCTCTAAAGTCAGTGGCTGTTCTAAGGACTAGAGCAAGACCTCTCTTTATGACCACACATAGGAAGGTAAGCAGGAGTGGAAAGTGCACTATTCCCCAGGGCATACCATTTGCAAGAGAATGAGGCAATCACAGCCAAATTATTACACGTGTTTTTGAGAAGCTGGTGAACATGAGCAGACCATGTCTGCTATGGTTCAATGGAGCTGACTGCATACAAGTCTAATCCTCTTACAATTTCAGTGGGGGAGGTGCTCACACTGATTTGAAAATAACTAGGGGTTTGGCTCAGAGTGACTACTGACCATCACAATGGCACAGTTTTAGCTTACCTTACAGAAGGTGAAGAGAGAAGAAAAGAAAGAGGTGGTGATAGGGGACAAAAGGACAGAGCTGAAAGGACCTGTGATGTCTGCACTTGGATGAGTTTTTCCAAAGCACAGAAACAAAATCACCCTGCCAAAACAACATGAGCTATGCTTGCCCTATAAATAGGAAGGCAGAACAAGCAGGCTCTAATTGTCTTGCAATGGCCCTCCCTGAAGCAGCAGCATTCTTTACCTGTAGTCAAGCAGCCTGTAAAAGCCTCAGCTCTTTCCCGCATTTGCACACATCAAAGAAACGACTCCCAGTATGATCCTCACAAGCAAAGCGTCCTAATGATCAATGCGAGAGAATGGCAAATGCGCTTGGCACCACTATGTAAAGTCAGTTTTGATCCATGGAGCCATTCAAACCAGCGCTGGTGATTAGTAAACGATATTCCGCAGTGCATGACATAAGATTTCTCCAGTCGAAGAAAGGACTAAGTCGTGTCTCTGGAACAAATGCCTCCATGAAATCTCCAGGCCATCCATAAAACAGATTCTGTGATGAAATTTCTGCCTTAATTCCAGCCTCTGTGGGAATATGAAAAGGGCATAGTGATATGCGTTAAACCTATGCATATCTTTCTTTGTTTCTGCCTTCAAGGTTTTTACAAGCTGTGCCATACAGTCTGTACCTTTTAAGACACCAAGGCTGTCAATACATATTCCAGGACAGTTGTCAGCAGTCCAGATTTGATCTAATAAAGCCATATCTTTCATCTGGCATTCTGTAAGGACCTGGAGAACATTTTGAAGGCACTGAGAGAATCTGCAACTCGTCACAGCCAAATTTTATGGAAGATAATTGTCAAATCACTATAATAATTAGTTAATGTAATGAAAGATTAATAGTCAATGGTCATAGCAATAAACTAAAGGTCTAATATGCTGTGGAACCTAAAATATTTACCAGTTAATAACTGGGCATGAATCCTGCAATAAGATACTAGTCCTGTCTTCTAAAAGAGTTTTCCAGCGTAGCTGTTCTGGAATGAAGATCTGCACTGTAGGTGTAGCCTCCATAGCCTGAGTCCCCAGGCATCTTTTTTCTTTTTTTCTTGAAGAAATTTTTCAGCCCAGCTTGTCACTGACTGCTTTGTGAATGGCCACCCTGGAGACAGGGAAGGGAGTCCAAACAGCTGGCTCCAGTGGACCCTGAATCCAACTGGAGACAGCAGAGGAGCAGGGGTACTATGGAAGGGAATGAGGGAGTTCCTCTGAGGAGTAGATGGTGGAAAAGCTTTGCAGGAAGGCAGCATGTTCAGAGCCCACTGAATTATGGAAGGAAAAGACTAATGAGGCTGTGAGTTTAGTGTGGAGCTGGCCTCTTCAGGAAAATTTCTCCTGCACGTTTATTCTATCTTTATTCTTTTTTTCCTGGTGGTCAAATAATCTTTCTTGTTTAGCAGATAGAAGTCACCAAGAATATACATGAGCTTCTGTCTGTAGTTGCTGTCCCATCAGTGGTGTTTTCAAGCAAGGACTGACAAAAGCAACTAACAGAAAAGAGGGGTCCCTTGGCTCATACTTCTCTGGGCTATATTTCCCTTCCTAAGGGTGTTTGGCTCAGCCTCAGGGTTTATGAAGGGAGTCTATCAGGAATGCTATACAGTGTGGTCTTTCAGCTGCAAGGTATAAATGAGAAAGGGAATAATAGTAAGAATCTCAAAAAGTTATTTATGGTGAGTTTCAAAGGTTATTTATGATCCAGAATGTGATTCTAACCTCTGTATTCTGTCATGTCTCCTCAAGGAGATGTGATGGAGAAAAAAGGCAAGACGATTTTGAGGTTTGTTGGGTGAACCTCATGCATTTTCTAACCCCACTGTGTCTTCCCTGCAGATACTAGACTTTAATGACTTTCAGCCACTTCTATACTAAATGTGGATTGTGTCCTGGATATGAAAGCCTCTACTATCCCATTAGCAATCCCCTAAACTATCATGAAAAATAATAACAATAATAGAGCTTAACATCTTCAGTTACAGGCTACACATAGGAAATATCTGTGAATTAGCACCAAACAAAGATGATGCTGTAGTATTCAGGGTTTAATGCTTTACCTGTGCTTTAGGTCTACTTATATCTTTTCTGAGGATTTGGTTCTGCCTTCAAGTATTGCCAACACTTATAGAGGAAAATGAAAAAAAAAAAAAGAACTCAAAACCAAAATAAAATCTTTGGTATATATTGGGAGGGTTACTAGGACAGTGTTTTCATTTTAAGTTATTATTTGCAAGTTGGATAGGCAAAATAAAAGAGGGTCAAAGAGTCCCCTCTGACATCACGTGGTATGACAAAGACAGCTTTCATACAGAGTAGGGTGACTGCCTCCAACCTGCTGTGTGGGGATGGTCTCCAGCCTGAGCATGCTTCTAGTAAGACCATCAACAATTCAGGAAAACCAATTCAGCACCATCAGGCCTCCAACCTGCTGTGTGGGGATGGTCCCCAGCCTGAGCATGCTTCTAATAAGACCATCAACAATTCAGGCAAACCAATTCCGCACCATCAAACACTGGGCTGTAATATTTGTAGTTTACTTGTGTAGTTAGGTTCTCCTAGTCAGTGTGACATGGTCTTACTGCTTCTGCAATCTATCAGATACTTGCAGAACCAAAGAATGTGCAAATTCTGCTCAAGGTCACCTCTAATCTACTTTCTGGCTGCCGTAGCTGCACCAGGGCTTGCTGGTTTCAAATAGTTTATAATCAAGGTCCTGATTCTAACAATTTGTCAGATTTTATTGGGAGTGACTGCCTGGGTCATTGGCATAAGTCAGACATATTCTCAAAGGCTGGCTCAGGACTCTAGTTAGGTTTGTACTCGATGACAAGTCAGTCTAGATAAGCTGCTTTTCTCCTTGAGTCTGTTCCCAGAGCATCTTGTCTGTATTCAGAATAAATGTAAAATCACAGAATCACATAATGGTTGGGGTTGGAAGGGACCTCTGGTGATTGCCTAGTCCAAGCCTCCTGCTGGAACATGTTCCCCTAGAGCAGATTGAACAAGACCATGTCTAGGCTGGTTTTGAATATGTCCAGAGAATGAGACTTCATGCTCTCTCTGTGCAACCTGTTCCAGTGTTCAGTCACACTCAGAGTAAAGAAAGTTTTCCTCATAGTCAGATGGAACTTCATGTATTTCAGTTTGTGCCCATTGCCCCTTGTCCTGTCACTGGGCACCACTGCAAAGAGCCTGACCCCATCCTTCTGACACTTGCCCTTAAGATGTTTGATAAGATTGTAAGATCCCCTCTGTGTCTTCTCTTCTTCAGGCTAAACAGACCCAACTTCCTCAGCCCTTCCTCATAAGAGAGATGCTCCAATCTCCATGAATCATAGAATGATAGGGAGTTGTCCACCAGGATTCCCAGGTCCCTCTCTGCAGAGCTGCTTTCCAGCAGGTCAACCCCTACTGGTGCATGGGGTTATTCCTCCCCAGGTGTATCTCACCTGAGAACATGATAGTACTTTGTGGACTTGTAATCAGCTTTAGTTAACTCAGAGTCTGGTAAATGGCCCTTGTGATCAATGAACTGAACAGAAAAACCTCTAATCAACAGAAGAAACTGTCTCTGAGGCTTGGGCTTCTAAAAATAGAGAAGGAATGGAACCATAGCTATTTCACTGTGGATTTTTACACATTCATGGAACTAATTGTGACAGCACAGATGTAAACCTGGAGTTAAAACTAGTGATGTGAAGACTGCAGTGTCAGATATGCTAATTTCTGGAAGGGGTCTGAAGGGAAACTTTACTGAACTGTACTTACTGCATTTAATCTGTGCTTCTCCTGAAAAAGAAAAGGTTGGACTTTTGGGGATTATTTTTTTCTTTCTCACTGGCTTTGAGTTAGCTTTCAGATTTCATAACTTATATAGAGCACAAGAATGTTCCTGGAAGAAAAGTCTTTGGTTCTTACAGTTTTGCTTCAGAGACAGAGTAATAATTAGAGAATGAAAGAAAGATTTAATCCAACTCACAGAGGGGGCCTAGAAGGGCCTTTTGCCACACCTTTTTTCTTTTTAACATGTTGGGTGAGATGGATTTTTAAGATATTGCCTTGGGGAGTTCTTGGGCTGAAAAACTCTAGTGGTAGAGACCAGTGAACTATGTTTGAAATATTTGCAAAAAAATGACCAAGAAATGCAAACCTGTAACACTAGACTTGCTACACAGGAATCATTCAGCAAGTCTACTGCAAGATACTGAAAATGTTTGTAGAAGGCCTCCACACTTTGTCTAGCTGTTAGGAAGGTTCAAGCTGTTGCTTGGCTCCATGTTTTCTTTACATATTTTTGAGGGGAATGTTATTTATACTTCATGGCTATTAGTGCATAGAGTAGTGTACTAAGAAAATATTAATTGTTGTTGATGTTTCTAAGTTTGGTATCCAATGCTTGGTTGTCTTTGTTTCAAGGGCTTGAAGGACTTAGAGTCCTTCTGCAGTATATAATCCTGTACTATTCACAGTCTTGTGCTGATACTGTCTTAAAATATACATACACAAGATGCCTGGTGTTGTGAAGGAGTAGGAAAGATTTGGCCTTGGGACAGTCACCTACACTTGAGAGCATCCCATTTCTGCTGAGAATGAGTCTAAATATAATCATAATTCCTCACTGAAGGTGGCTGAGAGCTGTGTGGGCTGGCAAGATGGTAACTAATAGCTAAAGAGTTAATGCTTTGCTAGTGGCAGGAGATACTACTTGCATTCATTTGCATGGTTGGGAGCAAGCCTGGGCTATTCGTATGAAATTACTCAAGCTTTTGACTTCTTGCTCTTATCTGTTCCACCAGACTTTCTCGCATGACCCCATCTTTTCCTACTCATTCAGATTTCCTGCCAAAAGGAATGTGTGTAAGGGAATGCTGTCTGCTGTTTCTTGTGCTTTTCCTCCTTGATGAAATAATGGTTTGCCTTCCGGCTGGAAACTAGCAGTAAACTAACACGGAAATGGTATCAAGCTTTTTGTTCCTTCTGCTCTCTGTTGTCCATACTCATGATGTCCCATTGATGATAGCAACAGTGGAAGCTCTAGACAAGAATCCTCAAGCTGGGGAGTGTGCTTTGAAGTGGCGGGTGGCCTTGGCTGAATTGTCTGCTGTTCAACTCCTAATGTTGCCATGGATGCAGCAGTGGGAGCAATATGGGAGGTGGGGGGAATGGATCTCTGGTCCAAAGCAGCTTAAAACTGTAGGCAAAAGCCAGCAGCAGAAGAGGCGAGTTGATCCAATTTATCTGAGCTGGGAATAGAGCTTGTTAATTCTGCTGGCTGTCCTTGATAGCTGAGGACAGTTGGCATACTTGCTGGATGCATATAGGGTTATGCTGCCTCCTCTGCCGAAGGGCAGGTGGAGTGGCAATATACTTGACAACACAAAAGGTGTCATATCATTAGCCTGTAATCTGCAGTGACTTACTGTGTGCCTTCTGTGCTGTACTCCCTGAGTGATCTAGGCAAAGTGAGAGTGCTCTCAGGTCAGCCAGGTCTCTCATCACTGTCTCCTGTTGCTCTTAAATCAGCATGAATTTGTTGCATGTTTTAAGTAGGGCAATTGCAGCAGGCTGGCCACTGCCTCCCTCCTCATTACCATGTTCAACTCTGTAAATCACTGTCTTACACAGCTCTCCCCTCTTCAAGAGTGAACTAGATGCAAAGGCTGTTAGTAGTCTCTTCCCCCATTCACCCTGACCTGCCTGTGTGTCCCATGGAGATACAGGAAGGGAGGGTTCAACTCCAGTCTACCATCCTTCCTCTCATGTCAGGGACATTCTGCAGAGCCCAGTGACTCCTCCTCATATACTGCACAGAGCTTCCTTCACTCTCCCACCCACAGCTCCCTGTGCCATGGCTTATGAGTTGCAAAGACACTGAAGAGGGCTTCTGCAGCACAGAGTCTAGACCATAGGGGAACAGCAGCTCTTAGGTAAGTACCCAGAGAGGACTCGTGCCTGCAAGTTTCCACAGCAAAGAGAAGAAATCCATGCAGGCATATCCTCAATTTTTTCCCATCTCTTTTGCAGTGTAAGAATGTGGGTCTTCCTGGTGATGCCCCAGCATGGATCCCCACCAAAGCTCCATCTCTCTGAGAATTAGCCAGTTAAGCAGGTCTTTTGAATCTAGTAAGGTGTCCTTTAGTCCCACTGATCCTGCCTCTCTCTCTCCTTCTGTCAGTGACTGAGGAGAGAGATTTCGTGTCTGACACAGAAAATATTATTTCCCATGACATGGTATGGGTCTATTCACTGATGTTCTGGACCTTTGACTTCTCCACACACATGTAGGAAAATAGGGATATACCTGCAGGAACGGGATTTCTAGCAGGACACCAAAGAGTAATTCCAATTCTTGCTAGTGCTCACTGCTGTATGGGAAGAAGAAAAGACATTGGAAGCAAGAATGCTGAATTTCAATGTGACTCCACTAAGTGAATGGTTTCAGAACAAGTAGTTCCCGAGTTATCACATCAAAGGCTTCAAACTATCTGCAGCACAAACACACCCACTTTAAGCAAATGAGCTTTTTGTTCACTCAAAACTCAGCACTTCATTCAAGTATCAGCTTTTCCCTATCCTACAGTCCCTGAAGCTGTGGATGTGAAGAATAATCCTGCAATGAATGCTGAAAAGGCCTTAGTCAAGTGCTGAATTCCTCTCTTGAGCTGTGTCTGAACAGGGATGGGATGGCTCAGTTTGTTGCAGCCTCAGATGCTCAAGTCTGGAATTTGGGGATAGGAAAACTGAGGTGTCCAGACTTCTTGGAGTGGGGTTGGCTCCAACCTTGATATACAAGAATGGAGAAGTTTTCTGGACTTGCTTATACTGGAGAGGCTTGAACAATCTAACTCTTGACACTAGCCCAGCAGCAGCTCACACAAATACTGCCATGCTTAAAGGTAAGAGCATAGCTTATGAGAAAAGCCATAGGGTTTGCGATAATCAAGATCCACTAGTCTGGAGAACTGGGAGTAAATTTATCCGGGCTTCTGAGATAAGAATCGGATGTTACAGAGCAGGATTTGCACACAACATGCTGGAAGGCTGCAGCTGTCCCTTCGAGATCTCACTGGACTTGAAATCTTTCATAGAGGGACAGTGAGAGACATGTGCTAAGAAGAGACCTATTCACATAATCTTGCGGCTGCAGAGAGCTAACTGCTTTGCAATCTCTCATTTCCATCTGCCTTCAAACTTAATCTGAAAACACCTGCTCAGATAACCCTCTCTTCCCCCCTGCTCTTGTTCGCTTGATATATGAAGGCTTCAAGTAATTCTTTGTATGAGGTTTCAACGACACCGTCTTGCTGCTTTCTGCCACTTGCTTAACTCTGGTTGTAGTACATCACTAGGTCATCTGTGAGAGACCCATCATTCAGGGCAGTACAACACTGAACCGTGTTGCAGTGTGTTTTGTTTTCACATATTGTGAATGAGTCATGCCAGAGCAGGTACAGAGAGCAGAGTAAGAAAGGAAAGCCCTGTTATTGCACCCTGGAGTAACTGTGTCCTCTCACACCAAGAGTTTACAGACATTTCTCATAGAAAATGAATCTGATGGCAGGCAACCATCCAGGTGGTGGGCTTGGACCTTTCACCATGCACACACAGTGCATCGTGGCAGGTGACTTTGAAGCAAGCAGCCCTGCTGAGCCTGGTCTCTGGGGCAAGTCAGACCCTATACTCAGTGATCAGCTCACTCTGGGGCGAGCGAGTCAACTACTCTGTGTGCCGACGCAGGCTTGTTTCTGGAGCTCTGTCTTCTTCTTTTTATTGGTACTGAAAACTCTGGAAACAAAATTCCATCCCCTAATAGCAAGCCAATTCAGCTGCAGATTCCTTTGTGCCTCTGCCAGCAGCACACACCAAATGCAGAGCTTGAAAGAGTTGTAGCATCCAAGCCTCTGCTTCCATTTCCTCTGAACTCTCCAAGTGATTCTTCTTTCAGGATGAAATTGCTCACACTTAGTCTAAGCCCAAAGGATTTGTTTAGGAGTTGTTGGGTTTTTTTTGACAAAATTGATCCGGCTCTTTATGACTTAGACAAGGGGAGAAATATTTTTTTTAATAGAAGGTTGAATTTTTTGTAAGAAATATTTTAAAAATCAAGTTTATCACAGATAAAAAAACCCCTGGGTTTTATTTTCATGTATGTTTGAATCTATTAGTAGCCGTATTTTTCAGAAGTGTTGACGTTACTAGTGAACTAGTTAAGCCCTTGACTAGTGAACTCTAAATGAACTGCAAACACCAGCATACCAGAAAAGCTGATTCTTGCTTCACAAACACCATAGGAATGAGGAGCTGCAATAGGAATCTAGCCATACAGCTGCAAACTGTATGTCAGAAGCATTTTCCCCTAGCCATAATTTCCTCAACATCATTTTCAGCTTAGCTTCCATCACCCTGTCCACTAGCTGACACACATATGACCTACTCAACTGTGCTTCTTCTCAGAACATGCATGCTCTGCCCTTTCCTGCCCTCACAGCCTCCCACCAACATGCCCACTGGAACCACATGTTTTTTTGGTATAAAAGGTATACCTTCTTTCCAGGCACAGCCTCCTCCAGTGTATAGCCATGGGCTGCAAAGGCACCACTTCACATCAGGTCTGGATTAATGATTTCTGAAGCGAGCTATTCACTCACAGAATGGCTAAGAGTGCTCAGTCAGGCTAGAAATTTTATTAATGAAAGGTGAAAATGGGAATCTTTTTCCACTAGAAAATAGCAACTTGGAAAAAAACGTTGCCAGAGGGATTAATTTGGTATGTTTAAAAATTTCAAGGAAAAAGTATTTTCAAAAGGACTTTTAGAAGCTTTTTGTCAAAGTGAAAATATATGCTAAACACAGCAAAGGACTTTTTTTTTTTCATACAGGTTTTAAAAGTGATTAGAATAAAATGTGTTCAGTAAAACATAGTTTGGATTTTCAAATTCTTCAATTTAATTCGAGAATTAAATTCCTATTCATTTTGGGCTGAGGAAAAAAAATTAATCAGCATGACATTTATCTTGCAGGCTTAGAATGTAAGACAAAGGGAGCATGCTCTGTCTGCAAAACCTTTTCCTTCCTCTCATTCACTAAGAACTTTTGAACTAGACCAATTTTTTGTGACACAGTATGGAGAGAAAAGAAGTTTTGCTTTCTTTTGATTCAAAGATTGCAATGTGAAACACCTGTTACTAAAATTCAGAGAAGCTTCTTGCAGCTGAACATAGCCCAGAGGCAACCAAACTTTGCTAATCCTCATGAAATGTGTGAACATAGTGTTCTGGGGCTGCAAGAAAGACTTCATGCCCAGCTCTGATTTCATATGTTTGAATTAGGATGAAGCCTAGGAGTAATAGGTAAGGATAACACTGCTGAAGAGATCCATTGGGAGTAAGGAAGTAACCAAGAAATACATCTTTGGTTGACACTAGCAGCAGAAGCAGTGTGTCTTTGTCTGAAGGCGTGTGTTTGTAAAGAAGTCATAACCTCAGTAAATACACAACTTCCACAAACAAAGTAGTACATGTGACTAAGCAGTCTGTGCTGTTTTCTGTCTCTGCTTTGCTTCATGGTGTTGGACAAGCTGTTTAATTTCTCTCCTTTTGGATATCTTTGTTAGGTGCTGTGGACTTCTCGCTTGCATGTTTATTCAGCATCTATCACAGTAGGAGGCCCTGGATGTGACTGTAATGCAAACAACACTGACAAATCTGTGTTTCCATGGTAGGCTAAAAATCTCTTCCTTCTGTACCAAATAATGGCAAGGGTAAAAAGTACTTACTTTACATCCATAGATCAAAAACCTTCCTGAGCACTTCCTGTAAAAGCTTTCCTGTAAAGTGGCACTGACTTAAATTGTGCTATGAGAATTGGCAGCCGGTTGTGGTCTGAACTTTTATCTCTTGGATGCTAATTTTGTGAACACTGTCAGTTTCTGTGGGAGGAAAGATGGTAAATCTTCTGTACACTTTTCCAAAAAAAATAAGGACACATCTGTCGGTTACTATGTCCAAAGATAAATAGTTGCACTGACTTTTACCCATTCCAGATTACCAAAATCTAGCTTCTGCATTCCAAATTTCAGAGGAGCTGTTCCACAGTGGAAGAGCAATCCTTTGTAGTACATAAATGAGTCACTGTTTGCTAAGAAAAAGGGAGGGTATCCTCCTCCTTGCAAATATAAAATGGCTTTTCCTTTCACTGCGGTTTAGAAAAGTGCAAATACATACTAGATGCTGAAACCCTTTGTGCTCAGCTGGAGAAACATGGGTACAGCTCATGCCATGCCTCAAAATCTGATCCTCTGGTGTTCTCAGAAGTGGCTGCAGATCATGGTGTGGGTCTGCTTCCACCCAACACATAGAGATAGCTTCCAGAAAGGGGACCCCTCAGTGCTGGACTCCACATGCATGTGCTGGGCTTCACGCAGAATCTGTCTCTTCCTCTGAATTTATTTGCTCTCTGTGAAAAATATTCTGCAGTTTTTTTCCCTCATCGAAGTCCAGGTATTTAGATTCCCAAACAGAAAGCAAGAATTCCCAAGGGAGTCCTTAGGCATGAATACCGGCATGATAGGGAGAAGAGCTTTGCAAGACAAGTGAGAAAGCTGTTAAGTCTCACCTTTCCTTGGCTTGGTTAAGGGCAATTTATTTCTCTACTGTGATGCTTGTTTGGGGCACATAGTGCTTTTTAAGCACTGCCATCAAGTTTTCTTAGTTTGAAGCACCTGAGTCTTGAGGGAAACATCAGTCTTCCAGGACTGCTACTGTCTCTCTTCCAAACACAGTTCAGAAAATGGATTTTTTCTCATGACAATCTTCAGTAGCATTGGAATGAAAATACTGCAGCAGCCTTTAAGCATAAACTTTGGCCTCATCTTCTTTTCAGCAAATTGAAACTCTCTTCTCATGCACTATAACCTGTATACTACTTCATGATCTTGATGCTGTTGCCTCTAGGCTGATGTCTTTTCAGACCTGGACAAGTGTCCTGGACATCTGATTCCATCCTTCCTCAACACCAGGGCTCTCTTTGTTTCCAAATCGAGATAACGCAATACCATGTTTTTACAGGACTTGACTGCCAGCATTCTACAATCACAGAGGACAACATTTTCCAAAGGGATGTTAATCTCCACTCCTCAATTCTATATCTGAAGACTTAGCACACGGTGACTCTGTCCCATGCATTGTTCTAGACTTTCAGATATGGAACAGCAGTTCTTAAAACTCTGTGCATCCATAAAAGCAGTGGTGCTCCCTCTGGACTCAGGAAGAACTTGTGTCACACTCCATGCTTCCTCTTCCTAAATATCACCACCCAAACACATACCTGATCTTCACAGGGGGCATGGAATGACCCCTCTTGCAAACTCTGCTTTCGCTCTTAGGATGACCTGTGACTCTAAGTGTCCCAACAACATCTCTCTGCAGTGTTCCTGGGAAAGGAACCACATGCTATTTTGATGCTTAGATTCTAGCTTAGAGTTGCAGGAAAGGGCTGAAAGATCCATCTCCCTCTTGAAGCCGGATGGATGAACTGAAGCAGCAGACAGAGCCTGGAGGGAGAAAAGAAAGAACTGGTATGAATATTAATACATATAAAATATATACTATGTGATGCATCTCTCTTTTCACACATCCAATGATCATCTATCCTCCCTCACTCCCCTCCCCTCTGCTCTGCCTCACTATGTCTATGGAGTAAATGTTGGATTTACATTTTCAGTCTATTTAAATCTCTCATTTTTGCTGCAGTGTAGCAGGGGAAAAGCCTTAACTCTCTGTTTGCTGTGCTGCATCTGTCAAGCAGAGGAAGAGAGCAAAGCTTTTCTCCAAAGTCATGTAAATGTTTCTGCAAACTTTTGGTCTTTATTCTCTATAATCCTGACTGGGCAGAGGCCACTAAATCTAGCAGCATATGTCCTGTACTTTTATGAATTACTTTTTTTCACCCCTTCAAAACTTTAAAATCAAATGTTTACAATACTGCATGATTATCATATACCACTTCTTGGAATCTTTGCAACAAGAGTCCATCTGTGTCTATTGGCCTTCTGCAATGTCAAAGAAAGTTAATATACTCTAGCATGCATTTAAAGCAAAGAGGTTCAGTGGCATAGTAGGTAGCCTTGCCATTTACTTGTCTGGGAAATCCCAAGTGGAAACAATGTGAATTTATTTTGCATTGATCCTTCTTCCGTGAGCTGTCAGGGCATGAACTGTAGACCTGTGCCTGCTCTATAGCTGTTCCCACACTTGTAAAATCTGGCTAAATGCAGAAAGTATTCACATTCTGCCTGAATAGAAATTTTGGGAAAAAAATGCAACTATGTCTGAATAGAGTGATGCATCACAAACCTGACAGCTATTTTGTTCTGTGTCTGTGTGCAGGAGACCTCTTCTTTCTCTTGCAAGAGGACATTTTTGAGTTCTCAGGAACACCTAAAGGAACCAGGAACAAAAAAGAAGCCTGGGGCTAAGATAGTTCATAGTATTCAGGTTATCCTGGATGACTTTTTAGATTTGACTAAGCAAAAGATGAATCTACTGAGAACTTTTACATTGGCTTCCATCCTTCCTCTTCCCTTTGCTACCTTCCTTACAAGCAACTGCATGCAAAAGGGGAGAAGACATATCCATGCTTTTAGGCAGATGTGTCTCTGAAGCAATGCTGTAAGCTTTTCTTGGGATCTGGGGGGACATTCTATCAAGAAATCAACAAAGACTATGACAGCCTAAATTATCAAGCATGCAATAGCAAGTGTGTTGAATAGAGCACACATTGTGCAAGACTGGAAAGCATCTCATGGGCCTGAAGGATGCCATTGGCCACCAACATTGACCCAACAGTTAGTAGTGATGCTTCAGGCACAGATAGTCTGCCATTTGTCTCTCTTCTACTTGTTATGGAAACAGGAGCAATTAAACCAACCCTCTCAGCCCAACCTGGTGGCCAGGGTGCTGCCAAGGAAAGGCTGATGAGTGAACAACTACACCATAGTACTGTGTGACATGGTCACAACAGCTTGTATGGCTCAGTTGGAGTGGGTGGCAGGGGCATAAGAGGGAAACAGGGACCTTGTGCTGCAAGTAAGCAGATTCTGCACACCACTTAAACTCCACTGTTGCATTTCCCCACATATAGAGACAAAAGCAAGACAACGACCTTGTCTCTCATCTCAGAGGAGCTTGGGCACTGAAAGGCTGCTTCTTTCTCTGTGGCACCAGGGTCAGGGAGCGAGGCACTGCCAGCCAGGGTACACGCAGGGCAGACCTTCCTGAACAATTGCCTGAGACATCTAATTTCCATGCTGGCCTGCAGGTAGAAGAAGGTGGAGTCAAAGTGTAAGGGCTGCTGTCTGATCACTTGGGATGTAGGGTCTTTGGGGTGAAGGGAAGTGGGAGAAAGTCCTAAATTTTTCTCAGATCTCCATCTTCCAATTCTGTCAGAGTTTGCAGTGAATACTTCCACAAGGTGCTGGTTTTTTAAGATGTGATTTTGGCATGCTGGCTTACATTTCACTGTGGTTCTTGTATCAGGGCTGTACTTGGCCATTGCATGCTGCATTACAATAATCTGTTCTGCAGGCATGCAATAGCAGTTAGGTGGCAAGTACAGTTGTGAAGCAGCTCAATGTATAACTGAAAAATAAAATAGTTACTAGCTCATCATTCCCATAGAACACTACCCAATATGCGTGCTGAGTGTGGAATGGGTTTTCTGTGCTGAGCTGTAGGATAGGATTTTTAAAGGCCTTGGTAAAATTCACAGGCATGGTGAATTGTGGGGTAGGAGGAGGAAGAGTTTGAATTAAGGTTCCCCAAACAGGCTTAGGTCTAAGTGTTTGCTAACAAGCAAGTACTTAACTTGGCAACATTAATAATACTCTTTTATGGTAGGTTTATATATGAGCAAGAGGGAAGATGAATCACATTGCAAAAATAAAGTCAAGCGCTCAACGATGTTGCGAATTGGCTTGGCTGTTTAAGGAAATAAAGGGCCCTTCAATCAGGGAGCAGAGAGCTAATTGTCTCATTAGCTTATCTGCCAGAGTTGTATTCCCCTGAGAAGAGGGTGGGAGACAGAAAGGAGGCGAATGAAATAAATGAAACAGTCCTCTGGGAGGAGGATTTCCCCTAAGAGCAAGGGGCTAGTGGCTGTACAACAGCATGCCTTGGTGCAATGACTCCAGTGCTTGGCTGCTTAGAGATGAATCTTGGGAAGTGGTGGGAAATACCCTGGAACAATAAGGCTGGGAAGGGGTAAAGGAACATGACTGGGAAAACTCCTCTCTCTGCTTCAAGCTCCCCTGCCCCACTCTTTCTTTCTTCATGTGGTTTGGCACCTTACCATCATGACTTTCATATTGAGAAGTATTTAGCAGACTTGTGAGACCAAGCTAAAAGTAACACCTCTGGAATAATCTCAGAACCTCTTGGCAAAGCCACTGGGGATCAACTTGCACTGCTATATAGCATCCTGGGAACAATAGCACCAGTGTGCTATTTCCATACTGAAATATATAGCTTTAGGATGTACCATTTATATTGTGCTTGATTCTAGAAGGTGTTCTAACACCACTTTAATACAAGGAAGCAATGTAACAACAAGGGGCCTTTCCGTCACCTTTAGAGTAAGATCTCTGCACCAGCAAATTTATATTTGGTAAGACATATTCTCTGTATTTTTTAGCTACAAATCTACTTGCAAGCTTCAAATGACTTGCCTCTTTGTTTTTTTTCCTTTTTTTTCCCCTTCTTTCTTCTTGGAAAGGGACTATTTCTAGGGTTGCTTCAGAGCTTCCAGAGAAGGTGTTGAATGCTGAATCACAAGATCTATTCTGCTGCTAGAACTAGCAGCAGTGTCTTTTGGAATAGCTGCTCTTGTGAAACTTCCTTGCAAATGCTCTGTTAAAACTGGAAGGAAGTGAATTTCAAGGGCTGTTCTGCTTTGCCTGCAAGCCATGGGGCTTTGGGAAGAGGAGTTATCAGAAGATGGGTTCTAATCCAGACCTTCACCCAGCTTGGGTGGTTTACTGAATACCAGCCTGCTGAATTTAAGCTTGCTTCTGGGATAACATGACATTAATCCCTGTGGGTATCATCTTATAAACTTCTAGGGAAATACAGAAATAAAAGGAACTCTTGTGGATACCAATATCTGTGAGTCAGGTTTTGTATGAGTCAATGGATGCCAACTGCTGAGATAATTCTCCGACCTACATGTTTGCTGTGGAACCTGGAACTGCATCCAAGCTGAATGTTTCCAGACAGTTTCCTGGTATTATCCACCACAATCGTTAAATAGCCCAAGATCATCCTGAAATGAATGAGCATGTGGTTTCCTGAATCCTGGACTCAGTGACATCTTGCAGCATTGCATTGCTGAAACATCACCAGGAGGAGGATTGTCTTCAAAACATGACTTGATTGCAAAAAAGAAAAACATCTGAAAGAATTTAAACTCTCTGTGATATGCTATTTCTGGTTTGAAATACTTTCCTGGTTTGACTTTAAATAGCTAAGAAACCAAACTATTTCCCTTGATAAAACTTGATAAACTGCTTATTTGATGTGAAATTTAATGTTCTATTGTGGGATGGGAGGTATAAGGTGGGGATCCATTCAAGTTTGAGCTTGCTTACAGCAGGATGTAATTTGCTTTCTAATTCCACAGATTTCATCAAGTCTGTAAAAGGCTTCCAGCTTTTCAACAGCTGGTTGCAAAAAAATCTATCCAGAGATTGGACAGTGCTTAAAAATGTGACTATGGTATCAAAGGGAAAATCCTTTAGGCCAAGGGCTTCTTAGGAGATTTTCTGAGAGACATCGTCTTCAGTGAGTTTGCTTACTGGGATCTGGTACTCATGGAGGTTATGTTTTGAAAACTAAGGTGCCCATCCTGTGGATGCCCATGGAATGGAAGGAATGTCCACAAGGGAAGATAGTGAGCAATAGCTACTTTTCCCCCTCTTCCCAATCTGACTGTCTTTCAGAGGGAGACATACCTGTTTCTATGCCATCTGCCATTTTCACTGTTTTCTCCCTATCCATGTATGTGTCTGTTTCTGTCTCTCTAAATCCCTTTGCCTTTTCCAAAGAGGAAAATGTCATGATAACAGGGTGTGTGGGGGTAATACAGGCTCTTGGAGTCTGCAACCATATTGGGCTGTCATCCAGCCCACCACTGATCTCGGAGGGAATGAATTCACCATCTGTAGAGAGTCCGTGTCTTACTGCAGCCATCTGTTAAGCTCCTCAGCCCACTTGCACTCTGAACAATGGCAGTGCCTTTCAGAAAACCTGTAGGAAAGCATCCCTCCCTCCTTTGGGTGACACTCAGTGCACAGTGCTCCTCTGAACACAAGTATCTGTGGTTTGCCAGAGAAACAGCTTTTCACAGCAGAACTATTTGTGCTCCCAATCTGAGCATCGTAAAGAGCATGAAGACCTGGGAATAGATGTCTTGAGGTTCCTGAGACTCTGGGACTCCTAACTTTTTCATCATCTTTGCAACAAGGAAGATCTTGTAAACTGCTCAGCTTACCATAGATAGATGGTTCTTCTCAACCTTCTGTTTGAGCAGGAAAAAACAACATGAATACCACAACATCAGCAAAGGTCCTGCTCTCCTTTACATGGGGAAGACACTACAGATGGAATCTTGGCAGCACCACACCATTGACTTCAAAGTGAAACTGAGGCACAGGCTGTCCCTGTCTGCTCTGTTGTATTGGGATCCATGGTCCAATGGGAATCATCTACAAGCCAGTCTCTTAACTCTTGCAAGTGCTCCTATTTATCTCTCACGCTGTAAACTGCAAGGCAGAAGTAGAGCAGGATATAAAGTACCCAGTGACTTCCCATGTCAGAAAGACAATCATACTGCTCTTATTAACAGGCTTAGTTTACCGCAAGCTTGTGAACCCAGGCTATTCTTCCAGAGATTCTTTAGGGACGACTTAATTGAGGCATGTCTCTTCAAATTCGTTACTGCACTGACCATTGAGCTTCTTCGCCTTCACAGAGCTAAGTCAGAAAGTTAGCTCAATCTGGTGATGGCTTCTGTCCAAATGCCAGGAATTCAGCTGGACCTGACACCAGAAAGCTGAAACAGCTTCAGACAGGGCTGCCTAATTCCTCTACTCCCACATGTCATCTTGGCTTTCCTCAGCTACCTACTAAGAGCTGCTGCCACTTTCAAAACCACATGATCCCTGAGTTTGCAGGGTGTTCCCAGATATTTCTAGGTAATTCCTCTCCTCCTCCACCCCCACACAGATCGCTTGCCAGACTCTGAAGGAAGGAAGGAAAACTTCTCAATTAACATTTAAGAGAGACACTTGCCTTTATTTCACAAGAACAGGGATTTGCTCTTTTTGCTGTTATTCCACCACCTCCATCCTTTGGTGGAGTCAAAGTGGGAAAAACTTCTTTTTTTCATCATCTTACCTGCTGCTACCTAACCTTTGCAATCTGCATATGAGCCCCAGGGCAGCTGTCTTTCCAAATTCTGGTTTGGGAAATGAGGCTCCCACAGAAGATAACACAGGGGCAAAACCTCAGATATGAACTGAGACAGGGAAGGAAGATCTGTTGCCAGCCAGGAATAGGGCTTTGCTTGCAAAGGGGAGGGTGCCCTGATAGAGATGTGTTCTGCCACTGAATGCTACTGTAAACAGGGGAGTTTACAGTCAAAATGTTCTGTCAAAGAGCTGTCAGGGAGTCAGACAAATATTTAAAGAAGCAGATTTCCTCCTGAGGGTGTAGAAATACTGCTCAGCACTTGACAGTGCAGCCTGGTAGCTCCCAGCCTCAGGGACAAATATGGTTTTGGCCTCTGTATCCAAAGGACAGTGAAAGAGCACAAGGAGATGAAAACAGAAGGAAAACAGCCAAATAATTCATGTGTACAAGCAGTCATGCATAGACAAGAGTCCTATAGCTATGGTGTGTCTTCATAGAAATAGACCTTTCTCTCTATAGTTTTTCTAGGGAAATGAGGGTCTGCACCTAGAAGATCATCTCCTCCACCAGCCACCATCTACAAGGAGGCAAAGGTACAATCAGAGAAGAACCCAGAGGTCTGTTGGATGTGCCCCCTACCTTGGGAAGTATGCAAGGATGTTCCCATCAATCTATATGGAGATTTTTCCCAAGCCAGTCACTGAAAGTAGCTCATACACATGAACATGCACTCTGAAGGGGTCTCTTGATGTAGAGGAAGGAACTTTGTGCAAAGGCCCAGCATTTCGTGTCTTCAAAAGAAATGGTTTCTAAACTTATCTGGGCAAATAGGACAAAGTGATTAGTCTCAACAGACCTGCCAGGTAACTAAATTGCTTTGTATTTGATATGCAGCTTGTGCAGCCTAAGCAGCTGAAATCCAGGTCAAAGCTACACCTATGCCCCTGGGTCAGAGATTCTGGTCTAGCTCTTGTCTACTTGGGACAGTGTCTGTGACCCCACCAACTAGCTAGTCAGGGAGGCAAAGTAAGGATGCTCACATATTCTGCAAATACCTTTCTGCATGAGATTTTCCTTCCCCCAGGCACTTAATTGAACCTCACGCTTCCCCCAGTCCTTGCAAGAGAAACACAGTTGTAAGCCTGGGCTCTCTCCTCTGCAAGCATCCGCTGTGGGAAATTTAAATATTGTCCCCTTTGGCTATGCTGTCTGTGGAGATTAGTAATCACCTCCTTTCCCTGCCTCCCCCCATGTGAGAGCCTGGTGCTCCAGCTCCTTCCAAGCCACTGACCTAGTTCTCTCTGTCCCCAGGGACAAGCTATGCATCCAGGTCCATCCCATGCCAAAGGCTGGGCTAGCACAGGGGCAGGATGAATGCTGCCTGTGGATTGGTAACACAGGCAGCAACAGCAGCAGCAGTAGCAGCAACAGCAGCAGCAGCAGCACAGTGCACACAGATTGAAAGTGGATTTGAATATGGGCTCTTGAAAAATATGAGATAGCGCACAATATGTTTTCCTCGGTGCTGTAATGTATTTCAAACAGCTCACTTCCATCTCCTGCACTTTAATTAGCATGAAAATTGGCCAGTTCCACAATCCCTTTAAATACATTCTGTGTGTTACCAAATATATTTCAAAAGCAGTTACACACAGGGAGGCCAGGGCCTGGGGGTGGGATACAAAGCACTCCTCATTTTGATCCAACTCATTATTAACCTGTTTCGTGGCCTCTGAGAAAGCAGGCTGGTGGGTTTGGGTTCAGTTTTTGGTGAGCAGATGTCACCAGGGAAAACCTAAGCACATCAAACAGCACCTTTGGTGCTGGGATGAAGGGCTGCAACAAGAAGGCAGGAAAAAAATAAACCCCTCAGTGGCTCATGTCCTGCTGTCTCCCTATCCTGAGGGAGGACTGTGGAAGAAGCTGTCTGTTCAGGATGCTCTCTGGTCCTGGGGATAACTTATTCCATGATCCCCCAGCTGTCACTTCAGCCAGCAGGATGGTCTTCAGAATTTATCTATCTGCTAGAAGCACAACAGGAGACTGTTGCTCATCAAATTTATTCTTGGGTTTTTTTAGGTAGTGAAAACAACATATCTTGTCTAACCCCAGACTCAGACTGTCTCTAAGGTTACAATTTCCAGTTGCATTAAAATGGCTGGTAGGTGGTTCATACGGTTCTTCCTGGCCATACACTGTGCCCACAGTCTTGCTGGCTTCCTCAATGGGGGACCTACAATGTGAACTGGGATTCCTGGATTTGCCCCACAAATATAGCTGTGCTGTCACAAATGAGAGGAGCAGCACAGGGCTGGGGTGGCAGGAAGGAATGGCAGCCGTCACAGCAGGTGGGAGATGCTATGCTTACATGTTTTGTGACAGTAATTGTTTGATAAAATGATTTGTAGCTGGGGTTTGCCTTTCTTTGTGATACTCTAGAGACTCTTCTTCTTCCTGAGGGTAAAAGTATTGCCTGTGCCTTTTCAAACTTGCTCTTGGCTCCAGTTGCAGATGCTCTCCATCTCTTGGGTCAGCCTTTTCCCCTTTTGTGCACTCCAGAAACCCCTAGGCTGGTCATTTTACCACCAGAACATAGGTAACCCATGGCATTTCACAAGGTGTCAGTGGGTTGCCTTGCCCCAGCTCATGAGAGGCTGAGGGGCTCCCTGATCCCTCTGAGGACTGGAGCCAGCTGAGGATGCTATGGGTACCATCCCCTCATTGCATGTGGTAAGGAACAAGGACAGTAAGGAGGAGGACAGACATTATTCTACCAGCTAGAAGTTCCACTCCCCAGTCTCCTCCTGGGACTTCCAAGGAGGAGAAGAAGAGATGGGGAAGGGGAAAGGAAGAGAGGTCTCAGGAAGACTTCCTGAAGCTGCTGGCTCATGTCCCTGGTCAGACAGGTATTTCCACTGGGCTGTGGAGATGCCCCAGAATTCCCTCCTGGATTCTCCCAGTGCTCTTGGAGCTTAAGCAGAACTAATGCTTTGCTGGGATGGTGGGAGAAGACAGAATTTTGGGAGTCTTGGGGAGGAGCTGCAACTCCCTTGTAGCATCACTATATGCAAATGCAGGTAATTTCATGGAAATATATGTAATTTTATGCAGATTTAAAAGCTATTGACTTTCTGTCACAAGATGTTGGCAGCTATGGTATTTGTTTGAGTCTTTTTCTTTCCCTTTTGAGCCTTTTTTTTCCTTTTGGAACTTAAAGGAATTAAATATTCATGGACACATTTCTATGAGTCACAGGGAGATACTACATCAAGCTTAAAAGTTCAGATGTGTATCCAAACTTCCTCAAAGTGCTTTGGGATAAGAAGTGGGATCTGAGAGTGGGCAGTTTTCAGAGGCAGTCTGCAGAAAAGCCTTTTCCACCAGAACTTAAATTTGGTCTTATGGGTGACCTAGCAACTTTTCTAAGAATAAATAAGGCTTGTTCTTGTTTAGTCAAAAGGAGAAAATGTAAATGGAAAAGCAAAGGAGAGATTGCTCCAGCTTTTAGCATGGAAGCAAGTCCTAGGCAGCAAGTGAGGGTTTTGCTGTTGCTTCTGCAGATTTCTTTGTATGGCCTGGAGCCAGAGGTCCTTGCTTTCAAGGCTCAGAACAGTGAATAAAAGAATAGAAAGGATTTGATCACCCATGAACAAAATTGGTGTCAAAGCAGAGGCTACATTCCTTGTTTATTTTATCTTTGGTGTATTTATGGGAGTAAGTTCCCTTCTCTGGAAGCTGTTGGGTAAGACCTGGACCTCTAAATAAATATTTTAGGGTAGGTGGCTTTGTGCAGTTTCAGATGACCTATAAAACTATGACAGTGGTTTGTTGGATTACTGCTCACCCAGTGCCACCTCTGTGGCAGGGAGAGATGGACTAGATGGTTCCCCACTTGCAGGGCATTCTCCAAGAAAACACAGGGACCTCAGGAAATGAATCGTTACTGGGGTGGAAAGGTCCAACTTTTATGGCCTTACAGACTTGAGGCAAAAGTCATGTATTTTTAAGAGGTGATTTGGAAATATCTTTTCTGAAATAGCAGTAGTAGAAAGGAGGCCTTTGCAGCTGGCTGAATTGATACGAGTTAATTTGTTCTCATCTGTTTGTTTTTAATGATGCTGAAGATATTAATCTGTTGTAAGACTAAAGTATTAGGCACAGTCAGAAGTCTTGCCTGAATTAGTATTTATTTGCTAACTATATCTAATGAAAAGTAAATCATGTACAGCTGGACCTTAATAAAGCCTGGGTTCACTACATCCTTCTCCCCTTGGTTAGAGTATCATGTATTGTCTTGCTTAAACCTTGAGCTTAAGCAACAGGAAAGATTGTGTTTCCTTTTTTAACATTTTGATTCAAGAGGTGTCTAAGCATACACACTAACATTTGTCCTCTTTTGACTTCCCAGCTGGTGAGACTTTTTCACAAGTTAAGGAATTTGCATCTGGATCTGAACTTGAGACACTCTGACGCTTGGGACAGAGAGGTCTGTGGTGAATGCTGTTGTGAGTGGTATGAACTACTAAGTTTGGACTAAGATTTTGCCTCATATTTCAAACATCCTAAGTCTGAAGTGACTCAGCCTCTGCTTTCTGATCGAGGAAATTCTTTATTGGCTAGCTTTATAATAGACAGAAAATGTTCTAGCCATGAAAAACCTACCTTTTATAAAAGCATGTAGTGTTTTATTTTTTATGTCTCCATTGCCATGGAAGTTGCCACAGAATTGACCTCCTGTCTCTGAATTGTTCTTCATTTCAGTTCTTTTTTTTCTAAAACGTGAATTGACCTCTCTGAATTGTTCTTCATTTCAGTTCCTTTTTTTCTAAAACATATCTTCTACCATCAAAAAAAAAACAACAAACTAGAAACAAAAATCAGAATATCAGTTGAAAATAGCTCTCTGCTCCAGTCTTTTCCAGAACACAGCTCAGAGTAGTTCTGAATGGCATGAATCTCATCACCTACTCTAAAAAAGGGCTAATTCTGATCTCTGAATTGTTCTTCATTTCAGTTCCTTTTTTTCTAAAACATATCTTCTACCATCAAAAAAAAAACAACAAACTAGAAACAAAAATCAGAATATCAGTTGAAAATAGCTCTCTGCTCCAGTCTTTTCCAGAACACAGCTCAGAGTAGTTCTGAATGGCATGAATCTCATCACCTACTCTAAAAAAGGGCTAATTCTGAAACCTGCCGATGTCATCTTCAAGTGCTAGTTTTCTTCTGTTTTTTTTGTTGCTGTAAATGTAATGAAATCCTTTTTTTTCTGTTTCAGGCTAGCTGCAGCTGCCCATTTCCATCTGTGGAAACTCCTCACTTTCTACCATCCTGTCACACAATTAAAAAAATTGTATAAATCTAGTGTCATACAGAAAATGTAAGGGCCACATGTACCAATTATCTAGCTAGGCTATCATAGTGCAGCTTATATGTCCCAAAGGATTTGTGAGGTGTTTTCATACATATGATTAACAATCAGAATTTTATATATATTAAATTGATTCATATGCAAATATCATCCCCTGAAAAAAAAACTTCACTTGTTTTATTTTTTCCAAAACATTTATAGTTGTCATAGTTTTATATATGCAGGAGCAAGACAGACATCTCTGTTCTGTCTTCCTGATACAGGTCAAATTTGAGACCTCTTGCCAGCACTGCACTGTGGACACAGATTGCCTTTCAGGAGCAGAAAAGCCTTTGATACCTTTATGGTTGGCCATTGCTTGGAGTAGGCTAACCCAGAATACATCTGCAAGAGACAGGATCCCCCAACACCACAGAGTACATGTGGAGAAGTGGAGAAATGTCTGTTTGAGAAGTGACTCAGAAGGCACTATCAAAAAGAAAGGTAACAGCCAAAATAAACCCGCACATTCTGTGATAAAGGCTGCTTGAAGCAGAAATGTCAGGGGGTTTGGGTTTTTTTTTTTACCACTGTTCCTCTTGTCTGTATTTGAATACATGTTAGTGAATGTGGGTTATTTGTTTTAAAGTCTCTTTCTTCCTTATCAAAGGCTGTCTTTTGACTTCACTCTGTGTTTTTGCTGGAAAGCTGCATTTAGTAATGTAAATGTGATTCTTCCCTGTGGCAGCTGCAAAGAGTGGCACAATTCTGTCAGTGCTTGCATCAGTAGCACATATTAGCACAGAAAGAGAGCAATTGATGGATGGAAGGGATGGCGCAGGGATTCGTACTCTGTTGTGCACCCATCCTTTCAGCTCTAGGACGTCAGTTTGCAGCCAGCTCTGGATGAATTCCAGTGTCCCGACTAGAGGAGCAGAGCAGGATAACCCAAAGCTAGCAGGAGCAGGTGAACAGAACATAAGAATTTGATCCAGCACTCCTCTTTACTAAGTCTTGGTATGAATGCAGTTAAATGCAATGCTAAGTTCCTCCCTTGCATGCAGTGCTTTAGCATGCAATGAGATAATGGAATTTAAATGATGGACCCAGCCTATCAATCAATTTTTGAAGCCTTCTCTATTTGTTCTTTGCATCGATTCTTTATAAAAACAGGTCTGTCAAGTCTCACATATTTGAAGAAGACTCCTCTGTCTACTCCCACCCCATTTACACCCTCCAGTTTGTCCCATACCTCATGTACTTCCAGCACAGCATCCTGCAACCTCTCCATGTGTGATTTCTTGCTATAGTCTGAAGTGAGCTGATTTCACCACATGGGACTGGGGAGTGGGATGTTCCATGTGTTGTTGTGCCATTAGGATTCAATTCCAAATACATGTCCCTGCTGCATCATTGCAAGTCTCTCTATGGAGGCCACATGAAACTGGAACTATAGGTACTATGAAAGATATGTGAAAGCCTGTGAAAACCAGAGAATAAAAGGGTTAAAATTCCCTGGTGTAATTTTGCAGCTTCTTCTTCCCAAGGGAAATCAAAGTCCCTGGGGTTTTCTCCAGGCCTACACCTGACTGTAAGAATTACAGGGGGTTTGTTTTCCCTCCAGTGGGGGAATGGAAACCATACTATGAACCCACGATTAATCACAACAAACCAGCAGCTCATGGCTAGAATACTAACTATGGAATACACAAGCAATGCTTTTGTGATCAGTCTGCAAGGGTGGTTTTTTTAAAGGGAGGAAAAAAAACTCCCAGCCAAAAATGTGTTGAGTATTTTCAAATAATGAGTACATTTGAGGAAATTTTGATTTTGCGCAGGGACCATCTGCAAGCAGAGAAAGGGACTAAATTCTTTCAGCAAATTACTGGCTGCAAATTATTTTCTCAGCACTAGTTATGAATGTTGTAACCGCACAGCTGAAAATGTATTATTAAGCTGAGAACTGGGGATTTAGGGACTATAGATTGTGAATTCTTTTCTTTTAGGTGTTTTTTTTTCTAGTGTCCCATGGCACAACTGGAAGCATCATGAGGTTCAAAATGAGCACCACAACTGGCAGTACCCCAATATGCTGGACAAGGAAAAGTTCTAGAGTGTATTCATGTGGGACCATCTGCAGATGTGCAAAAGGTGGCATTTGATTGCAGAAATGAACTATCTGAGCTGCTAATGCAGAAAGATATTGTAAATAAAATCTGCTTAACACATTTGAAGCAAGAGAATTTGATGTTTAGGAGCTCAGTCAGTTGCTCAGCTCTGGGGCTGCCATGGCAAGAAAAGCCCTCAGATGGGCACTTGATCAAGGACTGGTCCAAAGTCACAGAGTGAAGCATAAATTTCCTCGCTGGTCCCTGTGGAGGGCAACCATTTCATTTTGCCAAGGTGGGAGAGTGACATGTATGGTGGAATTTCAAAATGTGCTCCACAAACCATTGTTGTGTGGGAAGTCACTCCTAGGGTGGATACAGCTGTATCACACAGGTGGCTGCCTGTTGCCAACCCTGTGCATGGTCTTGTGCTGATGATTGTTCCCAGTGGCAGTATCTAGCAAAATAAATCCTGTGACTGTCCACATCCAGGATTCAGTTTTTTGAAATACGAGCTTGACATGGAACTGAAATGAAAACCCTAATTTTTGAAAGATATTTTCTATTAAAGAATATTCTGGGGAAATGATTTTTTGTGTGTATTTAACACTTGATTCAATATGTATTTTGTTTGGATAAAAACGAAGACTTAATTTAAGCCATTTCTTCTTCCGTTATATAATGTGCCACAGAATGCAGTTTTTAGAATTATCTAATGAAAAATAACTTCATGAAGGAAAACCAGAGATATTTTCCCCCACTCCTAGCTTCCCCCAAGAAATTCTGGTTAAACTGACCTAATTTCATGGCACTTTTTTTTTCAGTACAAGAGCAAGGCCTGTTGTATTAAGCCCTGTAATCACCAGTCACTCACTTTACTGTAACCAAAAAAAATCAGATTGCATGTTGTGAAATAATCCCATTATATTTCAGTTAATTGAATCCAGGAATACTTTAATCAAGCTGGGTGTAGACCAAAATGCCTGCTTGAAGACCTCAGAGATGTTCAGATCTCAATACAAATTTTGCAGATTAGTTTGAGCCTTGGAACATCATTTCTAGGTCTTGAAGCTTTGACTGAGTCCTGATGGGTAGGGAAGTGGAGGCAAAATTATCTCACCTCTATCACTTGTGATTCCTATGCCTTCCTCTCTTGTATGTAGCCTGTCTACCATCAGGGACATGGGCTTGCCATAAGGGATCAGACTCATCACTCATTTCCTAACCTAAACAGGTCTGAACTGGTCTCCTTCTCCGTTTGGAGTGATAGCTGATTGCAGACTGAAATACTGAAATGTGACCCAAAATCCAAAATTAAGACTAATTTGCAGTCCTGTGCAGGTGATGGAGAGAATTACCAGAGACATTCCAAGGATTTCTAGTTCATTGTGAGAAGCAAGAGTTATTTGAGGATTAGGTTAAAGTAGAATTCAGCAAGGTTATACAAAAAGTTTTCTATTTGAACTGCTTGTATTTACTGCCTGACTTCCCCATCTTCCCCAAAAGACCTTTCTTTTTTTGTCTTTCATTTACTCCTATTTTCTCTTCTTTGTCTCCTCTCTTTTGTCCTCCCTCTCTTTCTTCCTTTCTTCCCTTTCTTCCTTGATTGCTTGCAGAAATGTACCACTGAATTTCTTTCTCCCCTACACTGGATTTCAAGTGCCAAAAATCTTCTGATCCATGAAAGACTTTATGGTAGGAGGTCATTTACTGATTCAAGAGACAAATATAATGTTGATACTAATAATAGTCTATCCATGGCTTTGAAGGAAAAAATATCCCTTCTGGGACCTCACTTCCACACCCCAAAAAGTGATTTCACTCCTGTGAAACAATGGAGAGTCTTCAAAAAGAGTGAAGAAGAGGCAGAAACTGAAGCAATCAGTTAGAACAGTGTGAACATTTTGGGAAGAGTAGGAAGAGACTGGAGGAAGGAATGAGAGCAGTCATGGAGACAGAGGGACTTTGGGAACAAGGGGAAAAGGGGGAAAATTCATGGGAGAGATCAAAAAAGGAAGGGGAAAAGGTAACGGCATGTGGGCATGGGAAATTAATATTGAGGATGAAGAGAAAGCAAAGGTGGTGGTGGTGGTGTACGTGTGGAGGGAGAGATTAAAAGAGGCAGTACCAGAAAGAAGTAAAGTTGTCTAACATACCGAGATGGGAAGTGACATGTTTGTTTGAATTCTAGGGCTGCTCAGCCTGGCTGCACTCTGGTTTCTGCCTTTGATCAGCTGCATGGCAGGCTGGTGTCAGATCAGAAAGCAAATGAGATGATAAAGCAGCTGAAGCTGCAGTGAGTTTAACAGCAGCAGAGTTGCAGGGGGTGGGAGGGAGGAACTGTTGAACAAGGTGAATGCTCCCTGTGTTTTAATTTACAGAGTCCTGGCAGTGAATGCAGCTGCCTCCTCTGCTGAGAGATTGTGAATGGCCAGAGCAAGAAGCTCCCTTGTACTGGTCAAACAGAGAAATAGGACCTGTGTCTATGTGCTGGTACCAGTCAGCAGTGCTCTTGCCAACTGTAAGCCTGGTTGAAGCATCAAAGAGGGTTAGTGGGCTGATGGAGTGATTAAAAATATTGATGCCTGCTTTAGCTCTGCTTGATTTCCAGCTTTTGGGTTTGTTGTGGGCAGCAGAAATGCAAGGCAACTGTGAGAAGCTTTCCTGTGGCTGGCACTTAGGGGCTGGGGGTAAACAGACAGAAAAGGGAGGCTTTGCTCAGTGACTATCTCATCAACTGCCTCAGGATGTCGCTGGGGTTGACACCGTCTTGGGAAAACCCTGCTGCCTTGGAGGAGGAAGGAGGAGAAATGATTGACCTGTAGGTGGAAATTCAGGATGGAAGAGGAAAAATAGAAAAGACAAGGAACCCCATCAGATGGCTTGATTCAGCCACACACTGATTGCATTGCCATTTTCTGTAACTGCTGTTGTAGTATCCAAGCAGACTTGGAGGCAGGTATGGAGTTGGTAGAGCTAAAGAGAATTGCATGAAGATGGAGGTGGTGTTTTCTGCAAGGTGAAGCAGGAGAGTTTATTGATCAGGGTCCCTAGCACTCTCACCTGACTAAAGTGTAATGTGTCCAGAGGGCATTACCACAGTGGTTCATACAAACCTCTTCCCTCCAGTGTTAAGTTACTCTGCCTTTTCTGTTGGATGGACTACATAAAGGTGATCCATGAGAATATAAGCCCTGTTGCAATGAGACTCACAAAGACCTACTCACAGCAGGTATGAGGATGCCTGGCTGTAAAAATGAGATTCTAGGAATTAGGACTGCTTTTCCCATGAGATTCCTCCTCACCTTGGAAAACCCTTGTCTCCTCCTAGCAGAGGAGGGCAGTCACCTGACCTGGCGTTGTTATTGATATGCTAGACAGATGTTCTGAGGGCAGGTAGCTTCATATCTATGTCTTGTATGTCCCAGCTTATAAAACGGACTTTACATTTCCTATCTTTGTTCCTCTGCAGAGCATCACATTGTTTAGTTTTCCTGGTCACAGAGTATATTCCAGGCAAGTCATGTCCTGATTCAGGAATCCAAGTGCTCTAAGCACTTCCTGGCACAGATGCTGGGTTTTTGACAGCTCCATCATGCCATTCCCGGAGTGAGGATTTCTACAGCGATGTTCTGGGGGCGGAGGTTGAAAGAAGTTTAGGATATCACAGAACTAATTAAATGCAAACTAGGCTGCCTGCAGAAAGCTGTGCGTGCTGGTTGCTATGTTTCTGGCAGGAACAGACTGGGAGAAGGGGGGGCTGAGGGGGTGCTGTTTGTTTTTTCTGTTTAAAATGAAGATGCCGACAAAGTTCTGGTTACTCAACAGCCTTTGAAAGGTAGATGAAACATGAATTCTTGCAGCCATAGAAATAAGAGGAGTGAGAAGAGAAGGTAGAGTTAGAATGGATAAATGGATGAACAGATTAGATAGAAAAGGGGAATAGGGGTTTGGTTTTGTTTGCATTCATACATTGCTATCTCTGCATTGACATAAGCTTTGCCTTCAAGATCATCCCCAAATAATACGGAGGGTTTGTGCTCTCCTTTCAAAAGAGTTCCTTGTAAATTACCTTGAAATAGAAATCTGCAGAGAACTTGAGTCTTGACAGAAACCTTCGCTGTGCCCATGTCACTTCCCCAAAAGCAGTGGAGAAGTTCACAGGGTCCAGCAGGACTTGGTTTCCTTTTTGAAAGGAGAACTAAAACAGCTAAATGAGCATGCAAACACATGTACATCCTTGCTAAATCTGTACTTATTTGATTAGTCCTCTGTGGGTAATCAGAGGACATGTTAAGCACAGCTTTCAGCTGCTTCACCTGAGTAACACTTGGGGGGATAATTAAGGACTTGCCTGAGAGAGGAAAGAGAGAGGCAGAAGAAAGCATGAAGGACTTTGAGAAGGGAATGAATGAGCTAATTGGGATTACTTCAAGAGTGAAGTTGGCTTTGAAGAACACCCACTGAAGGTATTCAACCTGCTGGAATGAATGCATTACTCAAACATCCATGTGGAAATCAATATTGAACTACCTAGGGCTGCTTTCATGTAAACCTCTAGGAAAAGGAGAACAGATTAGTTCAAAGAATGGGGCTTCAGCGATGCCATGCCATGTTTTAGGCATCATCCTGGATCTGGCCAGAGACAGAGGCCATAGGGAACAGCAACCATCAGAGGCAGCATGAGATAGGGAAGGAGGGAAGGAGTTACAGACACCTCTCAGTTAGGTATTATGCTCAGGAAATCCGATCAAACACAGGACAAGTTAGAGTTGTACCAGATGGTTTGAGATCGATGAGAGTGGCAGCTATAAATGTGGGGGACAGGGTGCCAGGTGTACTGAATAAAGATGGCCAGGATGATTTAGAGACAATGTGCCACCTGTCACAAGCAAGGGCTGTCCAGCCAGCTGGCAACCTCTGCCGTGACATCCCAATGCACATGTGTTAGAGGGTGAGCACTTGATGCTGGTGGTGAAGCAGGATGGCATGCCAGCAGGCAAGGCTGCCTGCAAGCTGGTCCAAGTGCAAGCAGAGTGTGCTGGCATGCTGCAGCTGACCTCACACTGCTAAGGAGATATGAGCATTGACACGCTGAGGAGGCACATGACAAGGGCAGGTTGATGGTCCAGGACTCGACCCAGTAAGGGAGGTTTTCTGCCTCCGCTTGCTACTTTTGCCACATAGCTGGCACTCCCTGAGTTCCCAGGACACAGACACAGGTCCTTGCTTCACCCCGTCCCTGACTGCAGCCTTCTGCTGACAATATGAGAAGTGGCAGTGTCCCAGCAGGGAGCTGGGAGCCCAGAAGACAGGAAGAATAGGATGTCTTAAACTCATGGTTGGCATGTCCAAATGGTCAAGGGCATAGACACAGCTGTGAAGTGCTTCTGGACACACCAAGAAAATGTTACGCTGACACAAGGCATTATAGAGGGCAGGAGCATTTCAGAAGAGCACAATATCTCCTGCATTTCCCAAAGTTCCTAGTGGAGAAGGAAAGTAGTAAACTCTCCAATGTTCACCACCTTGCAAAGGCTGTACCCAGTGCACAGCCTGGAGCCAGCCCCTTCCTGCTAGAAACCTCTTCCCCTTAATGATAGCGCACTGCTCTAACGAACGACAATTTCTGTGACAGCGCAAAATAAATGGGGAACACTCTCAATCTGAAGTTTGTATTGAATTAAATATTACAGCATTGATTGGGTTATTCATTTAGCATCTCACTCAATAAACATCTCTTGCAGCACATGTTTCTCCATTTATCTTACCTTGTCATGGAACCTGCACTTACCCACCACACTTGGCACTGCTGCCTGGCTGAGGCAGTGAGGAAGGAGGATGCATGGCCCAGGAAAGCTTAGTTCAGCATTTCTTCCAAAGAGTGAGAGCTCTGCTTAGGAGTCACAAAATAGACCACAGCTCTGGTCTGTGGAGGAGAGGTGCTCACTTCTATCAAAGCTGGCTAAAGACTGCACAGGTTTCCAGGGTCTCTGCTGAGCTGTGACTCAAGCTCAAAACTCAGGACAACTGACACATGGGGAGAGCAAATAACAAGGAAAACTAATGCAGGACTGAAGGCTTATCTACAACCTGCGCACATGTTTCTCTACGGGCTCTTATTTTAATGCCTGAAGTAAGTCATTTTTGTGTCTAAAAGAATGCAAAACCTAGTATGATCCTGTTACTTAATCAGCAATATTACAAGAGGGCCAGAGCTATTTTAAACCTCACCCCTTAGAAAACACTTGCGAAGCTAGAAAGCCCTATAAAAATGTCAATGCAAATGCAAGCGCTCAGTGATTTGGGTGTATGCAGTGAATCCACTCTCCTAGGCACAGAATGGACATAGCCTGTAAAATGCTTGGCAGGCTTTTGGGCTCCATAAGTAATCCAGGAGCCATTCTGGGAGATGGAATGCAATTACTAGGACTAGTTGATACCAATTTATTTAGTGAATTTGCTCTATTCTGCTCAAGATCTGATTGCGGCTGCCCAAATTTGTTTGTTGTTTGTATTTGTTTATTGAATTATTTGTGCAGGTAAATTATAGCCTATTAATCATGTTTATTATGACAGTGCCTAGGGATTGACCAAGAATGCAACCCCTCTGCCTGTTTTCTGGGTAGTGTGCAAAGACAGAATAATAGGCAATCCCTAGCCTCATTTATGTTTGAATTGAGTGCTTTGATTATTTGCTATTTGTCAGTTGCTAGCCATTTAAGTTGTTTAGCATTCTTTATTTTCCTTAAACCTGGTAACATAAGCTCTTCAAGTAAGAATTAAATGTTGCAAACAAATCACTGGAGCTTTAGTTTTCTTGGAAGGTAGGTGGTGGGTTGGGACAGTGGAGGTGAGAAAATTTACAAAGAGGAAAAGAACAGTTGGACCCCAATTTTGCCAAGTAGCTGTGTGCCTTGCTAAGTGGGGGAGTGGGAGAGCTGTATGCAGTAATGACCTTGTGTTCCTTCTTCTCCCATCACTCTGTTTTGTTGCATGTACCTGTATAAGAATAATCCAGCATCTTGTTGTAGCTTAAGCTGGATTCTTGATTGTTTCGATAAAGGGACTCAAAGCTAACGTCTCATCCTTGACTCAGCTCTTCCCATTTCAGTTATGACACTGCTCTCCAATCATCAATGTCACTCCTCAGTAGTACAGACCTTCTGGAACACTCTTTGCTGCAAAAGTTAGGGCTGCTGTAAGGGACTGAAGGTGTACCTTTCCCAGCAACAAGACACACGTTCCTACAGCATCTGAAGGTCTGATAAAGTCACTCCTTTGACTTTTGTCTTCCCTATTTCCAGCATGGGTTGCAACTGATCCTTTTCCTGAAGTCTGGTCTCTGAAGTGACCCTCCAGTTCTCCATCATGTTAGACCCTTTGCCTTCTCTGTTGTCTATATCTCTTCCTTTTTCTTATCCTTTTCCATACCTATTCTATTCACTTCTCAGCACCTTTCAAACATAGACATACAAATATGTGCACCAAATTTGATTAAATGTTTTCCTTTTCTCTTTTTTTCTTTTCTTTTCTTTTCTTTTCTTTTCTTTTCTTTTCTTTTCTTTTCTTTTCTTTTCTTTTCTTTTCTTTTCTTTTCTTTTCTTTTCTTTTCTTTTCTTTTCTTTTCTTTTCTTTTCTTTTCTTTTCTTTTCTTTTCTTTTCTTTTCTTTTCTTTTCTTTTCTTTTCTTTTCTTTTCTTTTCTTTTCTTTTCTTTTCTTTTCCTTTTCTTTTTTTCTTTTCTTTTCTTTTCTTTAGATTCCCCCCTCAGTGTGCAATTTAATCTCATTTCATCTTGTTCAGATGAAAAATATGAAATGGAATTCCCCTGAATGTCAAAGAAGGCCAAAAAAGGTTAAACTAAACTCATGTTTAGTGAGATCCTGTTCACCACAGTCTTTCACATAAAGCTGACCTCAAACAAAAGGATTTTCTACCAAAAAAGGATAAAAATTAAAAACCTCTCCACTTAAAATTTCTAATTGGTTCTCCACTTTTCATTTATAACACCACACTTCAAATATTTTTCTTCAACCTTGCCAAGATAGAACTTAATATGGTGCCATGGTGGCAAGTGCAGTTCTTCAGATCTTCATTTTAGACTTACCTCTAAGCAAGACCTTCTCCCAGAGGAGAACAGAGTAAAACTCAGTCCCCACATGGCTCTGCAGCAGCTTCCAAGGCATAACACTGCTTTTTTGCCTTCATTTCCTTCTCAAATTTTAGTTAGTGAAAATCCCAGGGTTCAGTTCAAGGAAAACAAGCAATCCCAATGGGTGGTTTTTGACCCAGCAGTTATTAAGACCTTTGACAGTATTCAACACTCGAATTCTGCTGGGTGTAGAGGTCAGATCCTTAAATCTTGTATTGTACTTAAGTTTTGTTCTTCTCTTCCTCTCTTTTGCTGTGACATACAAATGACCACAGCTAGGCTTTTTTTTGACAGTTCACTCATGCTTGTTATTTATCTGCCCTCCTGTGCCTTTCAGCACCTCAGTTTCTTTTCCAGATAAACAGTGACCCTCGGGGAAAGAAGAGAGCCGGAGTTGAGAGGAAGGATTAGTCCCAGAGGGTGCCAAGATCAGCTGAGTTCTCAGCATGAAGTTCTGGGCTGTATTCCCCAGTGGACTCAAAATAACTGCAGGTATGAAGCTTGACATTAACGTATTGTGGTTTAAATCCTTTTGTGTTCACAAACCAGGAGTCCCTGTAGCTACATGGCACAATGAAATGTGCACACTGAAATGAGTAAGTGCTCTTTGTCTGGAGAGGGAATAGAAGCATTTCAAATTATTCCTTTGAAGAATAGTTCTTCCTGGTGCTTATTTGATTTTGTTATACATATACAAAGTATTCAAGCTAAATGCCTTTGCTAGCTCAATTACTACAGTTTACTTACCAAGGCTCTGTTAAATGCTTTCAAGCACACGTCCCTTCTGTACCATTAAAGACACTTTCCATTTCTGTGATACTGTATTAAGCTTCACACTTCCACTCCCTAGTGGACTTTGGCTTGTAACTGGATCCTAATACATCCTATTATACAAACCAAAGTGATCAGACAGGGCTGTGCTGAAGAAGGATTTTTAGAATCCGCTGTCCTAAATTTCTTGAAGCAGTTAATTTGGTGCCACTCCTCATTTCCCAAATTTTCCCTAAAGTCAGCCGTAAGCCTGGTTGTTTTACCTGACACCACATTTTTCACTTTTTCCCTGCATCTCAGTTAATATGGTGGCTGGGATGAGGAGAAACACAGCACAGTCTCCTCCAAGGAGACTTTCTGACCCAGTTACTATACAAGTATTTGATCCCACAGTCTTGGGCGATACCACAGGCAGTCAAGTGGATGACGACCTGTAGTTGTGAGGGAATGATGTTATTGACAGTAGGAGAAAAGGAGAACTCCAAATTCTTCTGCTAAGTCTGTGACAGAGTCCTTCCATAACATATATGACCAGTTCTCCCCCGTGTGAAGAAGAGTATTTCTTGCTGTCCAGTAGTTTCCCTAGTGCCTCAGGCCCAGCTTTTCCATTGACTGATGACTCAGAGCATTAGCTGTACACAAACATGCTGCTATCCATGTGTTTACTCACAATCATCCCAAAGGCATACCCATATGTCCCACAGGTGCTCCATGTTTTAGGTTAGAAAAAAATCAGATGGAAATTTATGCAGGTAAAGGCACTGTACTGTGTCTGAAAAAAATCCATTGATGAGAACCGGTCTGCAACATGACTTTAATGACTAACCACAGTAGAGAGAAAACAATAGACATAGTACAGGTAAATTGCTTTCCTAAAATACAGTTTTCCTGTGGGGAGGGGCTCCACATTTTCTAAAACATGGACCACTTTCTGTTTGAGAAGCTGCCTTACACATGCCTCCCCTTCCATTCAGAACCACAGGGGATGTGTTTCTTCTCATTGGTAATGTAATAATACCCCTGTGACAGCTCCAGTGATCACTTGCAGAAGGAAGTCATATGCTGAGGGTATTTTGTGTATTGTTAACATCTCTAAATGTGATTTAGCAGCTGGAAACAAGGAAAAGAAGCTGGAACCATAAGACCATCAGATCTGCATTGCCTGTGTTTAACATCTGTGAGCTCAGAAATGGAGGGAAGAAAGAGATTCTCACTGTAAATTTCTGCCACAAGACAAATGAGAAGCTGTGGTAGAACTGCTTGGATGAAGTTGCTCTTTTCTACATGTAACTGAATCCTACCTGCCTGTGCAGAGGTATCCCCATGGCACAAAATAAATAAGTAAAAAAAAAAAAAAGAAAAATAAAGAAGCTAAGGTCTACTTGGAAAGAGAAATATGTCCTGTTTATAATGCAGACTAGATGCATTTGCCATATAAGTTGCTCTGAAACATTCCCCAATGCAAAGAGACTCTAAGTGAACAAAACCTCCAGACTACGTATCAGATAACATAAGGCAGATCATGGTCTCCTCTTCACAGAGGTCCAGGAACAAAATTGAAATCTCCGAAAACTCTAGGCAAGAAGTCCAGTTTGACCAGAAACTCATCCATTCTATCAGCAGACAAGCAGAAAAGGTTAACTCCTGATTGTGGAACTCAGGACACCTTAATTATTTCCTCTATTTTCTATGTCATCCTATGAAACTGGGGTAATCCAATGGGTGGAAAATGTTTTGGGGGAGCCTCCACCTTAAATTGCTGTTAGCAGTCCCCTGACCTCTGAGATCCTCCTACCTGCACATGTGCCCCATCACAGTGTCAGCCAGATGACTTCAGGAATGCACATTTCCCCCTTGCTTTGATGTAGCAAGTGAGCTGTGAGCATCACAGAGAAGTACCACTAGGAAACTGCAGTCCTCAGCTGCAAACAGTCAAACACTCTGCACTGTACAGGAGGGCTGGGAAGCTGGCAGTGTGGCTCCACAGCAGGCTGAACCAGCATTTGGGATCTTTGTACCTGAATGACAAAAATGTCAGTCACACGGTGCAAGCTGCTGATACTGTGCAAACCCACACTGATAATCAGGGCATGGTGATGGGGAAGATGTTTCTGCAGGCTTTGTACTGGAATGGGGACTGCCTACGCATGTTCTTTTAATATTAAACCAGATCATTTGGTGTCTTGTTTTCTCATAACTGTCATGAGGCAGGCATACAGCCCTTATTGCATGCACTAGAGATGTGCCTTCATGTGCCAGTGCCTGGTTCAGGTCACGTTTACACAAGTGTATTCACTGATACTGTATGGATATGGTACTGAAAGGATGCAGGTGCACAACTTGGAACACTGCAATATTATCCCTGTTCTCTACTAACTGCATTCTGGAAACCATAAATCTGAGAGACAGGGAGGCAGCTTTTATTTTTACTGGTATAGCTACATGAAGCCATTTGTGATGGTGGGAAATCTCTGCCTTAGGTATGCTGAGGCTTTATGGCATTGCATTGGTAGAATAAGCCTACACGGGTGGGTACTAATCTGTAGTAGTTATACTGGTATAAATTACCCAGGCAGAGGCAAAATCTTACTTATTCATACTTGCTTCAAATTACACTTCCAATTTTCAAAGGCAGAGGCAAAATCTTACTTATTCATGCTTGCTTCAAATTACACTTCCAGTTTTCACCCCTTGTCTTCCAGTTGGCTGTTCGATGTGCCCAAATTTCTTGGTTTTTTCAACCTGTTGTCAAGTATGAACGCTAACACAAAGGCACAAATTCTTCTCCAGCCCAGAGGGTTTACTCCTTGCAGTGGGAAGGCAGGTGGCAATGAGGATGATCCGGGTTCCAAAGCAAGTGATGAGCAAGGTAGGGAGGCAGCAGGTCCATGTGAGGTCCTGTGCCCAAGCCCTCCCCTCCCATCCTAGGAACCATCAATAAGGAGGCTGTTCGGCCAATACATATTTTCCTCTTTAGTACATAATGGTAACCTGAATAAAAGGTTTGAATTACAAAGCAGGCTCACCCAGCACATTCTCTGAGCAATGACTGCCATTTGTGTCAAGAAAATAAAGAAGGAGAAAGCAGGCTGGTGCACACGGGCAGGAGTGACTGAGAGTAAGGCAGAGTGTCGATTGAGGCAGCAAGCTGGAAGTGAGAGGCTTACCCTGCCAAAACAAAATTAAAGAAAGCCACAACAACAAAGGAGATTTGATTTTAAAAAAAAAAGTAGATTGTTATTATTGGAAAGTTGAGTGCTTTGTTTCAGCAACAAAGCAATATCGTT
>NW_008652096.1:0-34398 GCF_000695815.1 Acanthisitta chloris | reverse complement strand
TTTCCTGTGGCTTCTCACCTGCCTTGCCATTCCCCACAGCCTGTTGGTGAACCAGGGCCAGTGGAGGTGTGAGGGGCATGGGAGTAAGCTGTGGGGTGGGAGGTCTGTGGGTCTGAGGCAGTGAACTTCCCCCTGTAACTCTACAAGGACCACATCCTTCCTTTCCTGCTGCCTCCCCTCTTGTTTCCTGTGGCTTCTCACCTGCCTTGCCATTCCCCACAGCCTGTTGGTGAACCAGGGCCAGTGGAGGTGTGAGGGGCATGGGAGTAAGCTGTGGGGTGGGAGGTCTGTGGGTCTGAGGCAGTGAACTTCCCCCTGTAACTCTACAAGGACCACATCCTTCCTTTCCTGCTGCCTCCCCTCTTGCATCTCTCACTCCTTTGTCTTCTTTTTTTTTTGCTCCTCTGGTGCCCTTCTCTGTCCCCCTCGCCCTCTTTCCTTCCCTCCTTCCCTCTCTTCCTCTGCTTCACCCTATTTTTCCCTTTCTCTGCCCTCTCTATCTCCTCTCCCTTTTCCTCTTCCCTGTCACTCAGCTATGTCTCTCCTTTCCCCACTCCCCTCTCCCCTCTCTCTCCCTGGCTGCGCTGGGTTACTAATGTGCAGTAATGGTATGGCTGGAAAGTCATTTGCGCTCCCCTTCTCTTTATTTTTTTCCTGCAGTATTATTAAAACTGTTCCATCACTGGCTGTAATGGGAGCGTCTGTATTTTCTCCCTCTCCCGTATCCCTGACATGACATAATGCCTGCCCTCACCAAGACGCTATAACACCGAGGTAATTGAAACATAACTCACCGTAAATTACAGGCCGTTGTTCCAGGCAGAGACCCGGCCATGCTTCCTGGAGCTCATTCCAACTGGAAGCTAAACATTACTTGAAAAGGGATGCTTAAGCAAAACAAAGCCATTTAGAGAGCAACACAAACATGGAGAGGGAGGGGAGCATGGGACCTGGGCTCTCCTGGAGAGGTGGGCTCCTGCTTGTGTGGCAGCAGGTGGGACTGAGCAGTCCAGGCACTTATGGTGGCTTCTCTGTGGTCTGTATGTACTAAGTCAGGGGGACCAGCACTAAGGTGCCCTTGCAGAAGCAAGTGTCAGCATCAAATAAGCATCTCAGTTAGTAGAGAGGTTGAGGACAGAGTGGGCCATGTAAGTGACTTCTTAGCTAAAAAGTACATCAGGGAGGTCAGAGGTGCAAGGCTTTGATGGGATGCCTGCAGAGTCGATGTGCCCATTGCAGATGTGGTAATCTAAGGCTCTATCCATCCCTATGGGATCTGAGTTCTTCTTCTTGACAGTGACGAGGCTGCAACCTCCAAAAAGGCTCAAATCACTGTGGGCTGCAGGGTCCTAAATGCTGCAAAGGACATCCCTGCTTCCCCATTCATAAAACTAGCAACAGAATTGAATATTTGCTGTCCCTGAGACTTCACAAAATCATCGAATCATCAAGGCTGGAAGAGACCTGTGAGATCATCAAGTCTAACTGTTAGTCTGTCACTGCACTGTAACTGCTAAACCCTAAACCATATCTTCCAGCACCAGGTCCAGATGCCTTTTAAAGACTTCCAGGGATGGTGACTCCCCTCACCTCCCTGGGAAACCTATTCCAATGCCTGACCACCCTAACACAAGCACCAGACCACTCTAACTTGAAAGACCTTGGGCTCTTGAAAGTTCATGGCTTTAGTCCCAGGTGTCCCACTCATCTCCTGAATAACCTCAGGTAAGTTACTCTGCTTTTCTCTGTGCCTCAATTTCCCATTCCACAGGACAGGGGATGAAACACTAGCTTCCTTTGTCAAGCAGCCAGTGACTCTGTGATAGGACAAGGGGGAATGGCTTTATACTGAAAGACAGTAGGTTTAAATTTAATATTAGGAATAAATTCTTTACTGTGAGAGTGGTGAGGCACTGGAACAGGTAGTCCAGAGAAGTTGTTGATGCCCCGTTCCTGGGAGTGTTTGAGGCCAGGTTGAATGAAACTTTGAGAAAGCTGATGTAGTGGAAGCTGTCCCTGCCTGTGGCAGGTGGGAGAGGGGTGTGTTGGAACTAGATGATATTTAAGGTGCCTTCTAACCCAAGCCATTCTATGATTCTTTGTCCCAGTGATGTACCAAAAGTGTATGATGGTGACGGAGGGGTGATTACCCCACTGCTGATGACAGGAGCGTGCTAGGAAACACCATTTTGCAGTCAGAAGACAGCCTTAAAAATCAGGACCCCTGGGTTTTGGTTTTGACTCTTGTTTAGCTGGTTCTGTGCCCATCAGCAAGTCCCTCTCGCACACTGTGCCTCAGCTGCCCCTTGCCCTGTAGTATCACACAGAGAACTGGCTGTGTTTGGGTTTGTTCTGTCATCTCTTGAATTTTGGGAAATTTTGTACAAAACACAAAGCCCGGAATGTGCAGTGATTTTTCTAAGAGAACTGGCTGTGTTTGGGTTTGTTCCATCATCTCTTGAATTTTGGGAAATTTTGAACAAAACACAAAACCCAGAATGTGCAGTGATTTTTCTCTAGTAATGGAAGTGAGTATTTGGAAACTTTGAAAAGGTCAGGATTAGACAGAACAGCCTATCTCTCACAGGCACAAATTGGGGTCTGCCCAGGGCCTTTCCATTTACTGTCAGTGGACACTGTGGCCTAAATTTGTGCCTTGGTGTCTCATGGCTGGTGTCATAGGAATAAAAGGGTCTTGTGAGAAACAGCCTTCAGTGCAATGCTTCACAAAACACAAAGGACTTCATTTTAGGGAATGAGATTTACTATTTGTCCAGGATGAAATGGCAAAAGCTCAGGGAACTATGGCCCTCTGACTGCTCCAGTTTTCCTGGGAGACCTTCACAGTCAAAACTATTACAGTCAGCAACCTAGCAACCTCTGTACACTGCCCTGGAAGAGTCCATGGGCCACCTTTAAGGACTGGCTTTCTGGCAGCCAGAGAGAAGCCCCCTTGATGCGATACCGTGTGGTAGGTAGATCCAGCAGGGTTGCATGCTGTGGGTGATGTATGGGTTTGCAAGCATTGACTTCAGAGCCACAGGTGACAGATGACACAGCTGCAGAAATGAAGCCTTGGCAGAGGCTGTTCTGCAGAGTTAAGCGATGCATGTCTGAAGCAGTTCTAGTAACAGAGAGCAGACTTGCTCCCTAGGTAAGGGGGCTGCTCCTGCTCCTGCCCAATAGTATCTGTGCTTCTGGGCTTCACATCTATATGGGAGCAGGAGAAGCCAAGTAGCAGTGCAGGGCAACAAAATATTGTGTGGAGAGTCCTGCAAGAGGACATACCTTCTGTTTTCTAGTATGCTGTGGGTTAGCATCTGTAGCAAGTTGATGTAGCCTCCCATGCCATCTGCTTGGGCAGTTACAGCAGCAGCAGTGTGGATATGGCATAGGTGTGTGCTCTCCCACTCCTTGCTTTTCCTGATGCCTGGTTGGAGCTGATTGCTTTCTGTGAGGCCTGCCACATGCCCCTTGAAAATGTTTCCATCAACCCTCTTACCGTAGCTAAGGTTTCAGAAATCTCACCCCTCCTCTCTCTGGCATTATTGGTTTATCTTTGTCCACTGGCAAAGTTCCCGAGCAATTCAACAATAACAGTTGTTTCTCTGTGGCTGAAAAAGCCATCTCTAGCACTGGCTGTTATTGATCATCTTACAGGAACCGGACATTTTCTTTTCCTTTCCCATTTTTTAAAATACATATTTTGAGTTTCAGTCAATTTTAGTGCTCATGAAAGTGAAAGACTGATGCTGTTGACTAGAGCTAAACTTAGCTTCATATGGCTTCCCCTATGCACACACCTCTACTAATGCACCACATTACCAACTTGCAGTAACTTCTGGCCCTTCCAAGCTGGGGTTTCCCTCATCAGCTCTGCTAGTGCCTGCTCCTACCTTGCAGCTTGTCTGGTTCCTCCAGCTCAGGGTTTCCCACATCAGCCCCTCACTACTCTCCTGTGTATTGTCGATTTGCTAGCTCTTGGTTAGGTGGAGATATGGGGCTGGACTAATTGCTGTGCCCTGGCTGACAATGGTGAGAGATGCTGTCAGACTTTGCAGTGCAGAGTAGAAGCAGGGGCATTTCACTGTCCAGAGTGACAGCTCATTAGCCAGTCTTTCAAGCCATCAGTTGGACTTTTCCAGCCCCTTTTTCCTGCAGCCCAGGTGCTCTGTGGGGACAAATACAAGAGAACACCCTGGCATCCTGCTTTGCTCTCAGGCTGACAGAACTGGCATGGGGCAATGGAGCAATGTAGGACAGGTAAGGTGGATATGCTTTTCCCACTGCACTCTTCTTCCAAGCCTTACTCATATCATTGTTTCCTGCTCTCTCATCTTGTGCAGTTCTGTTCTTCTCTGAGGGTAGCCAGTGTGAAACAAACTGGGTCTAGGATGCCTCATGTTCTTTTGCCCCATCATGGGTATAGTCATCTAGCTACAAGCTGTCCAATCTAAATGAGTGACAGAGCCAAATAACCCACTTATTGAGCGGCCCTGGTACTTCAGCATCCCCTCTTTCTATCAACCCACTAGAAATTAGGTGCTTACTCCCCCAGAAAGGTACTAAATTGTAACTGGCATTTAAAATCACCATTTCCTAGGTGAAATACTAAAAAGTCATAACATGCAATTTAATTTCCAGGGTATTGTTCCTTTTGTAAAAAAAAAATCAAAATGAAAAAGTCAAAACATACATTTTAGTCTCTTTGGTGCAGGGGAAAAAAAAGGCATGTGAGGCTAAAACAAAAATGGAGGTTTTGATTTTGAAGTATTGATTCAAAATAGAGAGGAGGAATTAATTTTTATTCAATCCAGAATTTCTGGTGAGAATATACCCATTATTTCCTTCCTCCTTTCCTCTCCCACCCAACTGTAGTCTATCAGGTAAATTAGGTATGAAAAAATAACAGCAAGCAAGGACACACATCAGTGATGTCAGGGTTTTCATTAAAATGTTTTAAGTTGGGACAATGGCTCTATTAATCTTCCACCCTCCATGGGAATGCATAGCACACATCCCTTTCTTGTAGTGAGCCTGAAAACAAAATGCCTGTTGTCTCAGCAAACCAAGACCCTAAATTTTTAGTCCACAGAAAAGTTCTCCCTTTGGTAGCTGCATGAATGAATGGATGCATGCAGTACTACAAGTGCCACTATGCCCACTCCCTCTGCTATGCAGGGAGCTTTGTGACATGTATCCCATCTGATGGCTTGTTAGTGACTGAACTCCAAATTATGGGCTCCCATGGGGTCCCTGTCCCCAGGAAGCTCTGCACCAGGATCCTGGAGCCAAGCCACCTTGCATTTAATTATTTTGCCTTCCTGAACTTGGTTTTAGCCTGGATCCATTTGTCCTGGATCCCTGAGTACAGCTCGGGGCTGCTCAATTAATTGGAAATGGCTAAAGCCATAGAAGGCAGCTATGGAGGTGGAGGGAGCATTGTTGAGTTCAATTTGTGGAGAGTGTTGAAAACCTCTTGCTTAGTTAACAGTCATTCACTATTAGGGTGAGATGTGTGTCTGGGTGGTACCTGTGGGAGATTTCAGAGGTGTCCCAAGGGACCGTGGAAGTGATGGCAATTATCTTCATCTGTGCTGCGTTTTATTAAATAATGGTGAGGGCCACAAGAACTGGAGATGAGGAGAGGAGGCAAGGCTGAGTGAGAGGACGTGGAAATAGGGTGTGTGTGGGAAATAAAGGGATAAGGACTATGCTCACATGGCCAGGTATATATAAGAGTGAACTACTAAAGGGAATGGAGAAGGAAGAATAATGAGTGTGCTGGTTTAGTCTGTAACAGACAGAGAGTAACGATCAGGGAGGCTGGAGTTAAAAGGGAAAAGAAGATAGGGTATCAGTGAGATGGCACACACTCATGTCCCTTACATGAGACAGACATGAAGGAAAAAGGCATGATGGAAACGTATGTATGTGTGCATGTGATGTGTGTGCATGTAACACAAGGGAAGAGGAGAAAAGGGGTTGTGTGTAATGCCAAGTCCATGGTAATTGACTCTGCTGGAAGGAGGGAAGGATCTTGGAGCTGGCAGAATGCACATGTGCTGGTGAGGCATTTCCCATTCCTGGAGTCCAGGAAGGCAGCGGCATTTAGGTTTATGCTGATGACACATCTTTCCACTTGGGCAAATGGACGGATTCCCTCTCTAAATCACTCCAACGTGATTTTAATAGCAGGCAGAGGTGGCTTTTGGATAATAAATGGGTACTAAACCCTAAAGAGACACAGGCTGTGTCATACAGAACAGATGGTAAATTAAAAAGAATGGAAGCCCGTGACTATGCTTCGCTCTGCTCCAAGCCAGGGAGCTCTCACTCTTTAAGTATTTAGTATTTACACTGCAAGGTTTCTTCTTCACCTACCCTGACTTGGAAGATTGCAATTATGTATAATAACAGTGAGATCACACTGATTAGAGAGGTGGCAGGAATGGCAAGACTGGATGATGGTGATGATAATCATCATTCTTATTAGTGATCATCAATAATTAATAATTGCATTGTTTATCCTTCATCAGTGGCAGAAAAGACACCCAGACATGCCAAAAGGTTTAAAAATCAGCTTGCTTTGTTTTGTTTACTGACAGAGAAAGTCTTCCTTTGCATTTGCTTTTCACTTGGCATTGCCAGGGCCCTGGGTCCCTGTTGACCTTCCAGAGGGTATTTAAGGCACTGCTTAGTGCCCTTTGGCTTCGATGGGATGAAAGCATGTGTGAAGGGCTAAGCACATACTTAAACAAAATGCAGAGCAGTGACTAAAGCGAGCTTGCCTTTGGAGTGATGGGTGCACTGAGGCCTGAAAATGTATTAATAAGCAGTGACAGACCAAAAGTGAAGCTGCAGTAGAAACCATCACTGTCAACGCCATGGGGTGCAACAAGGTCCACTGAGGATACTCCGGTGATTCAGATCAGCTGTTACTGCCTGGTTTCCCCTGCCTTCTCCCTGCTCACAGAGCAAGGCTAACTCCCCAGGACCAGCAAGCTGAAGTGCTGCAGGAGGCAGTGCAGAAGGGGCAGCAGAGACTCCTGCAGATGGGACATGCATCCTGGTGGTAGCCAGTCCCTCTGGTGAGGGACAGCAAACAAACTATTTGGCTCACTCTACTTTTGACAGTAGTACTGCTGAGAATGTTAATTGATTGTCACAGTGTCAGTGAGAACAAGTGCATATTCATAAGCCAGATGTGTGTCATGGTACTTCTTGGGCTATTTCATGACCCTGTGAACTGGGATAACTGGGATTGTGTGATGAAATCCAGCAAGGGATTCCAGTAAGAAAGCATGGAAGTGCAGGAGCACAACAAATTATTGCTTTAAACACAAAAGCAGCCAGTTAAGGCAACAGTGTTATTGCTTCTCTGTCTGATATACATGAGAGGGAGCAAATCTAAAAGCAACTGAAGCCATAAAGGCAATCACTTACCAAGGCCATAAGATATTGATCTTCCCCCATCTGAGCCCTGTCAGGCTGGCATATTAGAAGATGTTTGTACCTTTTCAACAGGTATATGATGAAGAAAGACTGAAGACAGAACTATTATAACTTAGAATGTTGCTTGGAAGATCTAAGAAAAAAAGATCCTTCATCTTCTGGGACCTGAATTCTGTTACAGTCTTGCTGGAAAAGAGCTTTAAAGACAAGTGCTGTTGGCTCTGCTGAGCTCTTAGAGGGGAAGGAAAAGAAAGAAGATGAGTGCATTTATGTTTTGATTGCAGTTCCACATAAAAGGCATTTTAGGCCCTAACTTCCCTCCTGTGCAAGCTCCTAATCTCCACTAATTTAGGGCAGTATTCTTGAATTTGCTCACCTAATGGCAGATAAATAACCCCCCATGCAGTTAAACTATTAGAGAAGCCTATGAATACTAGGAGAAGGAACTGCAAAGAAGAATAACTTAGGTTGAATGTCTTTTTTCTTTAAGTATTTTTAATTCTCATCCCCCTCAATTTATGTACTTTATTTAAAGTTCGGTGACTACATACAATGTATATGTTTGCAAAATAAAATAATCTTCATAAAACAAAATCCCTGAAGCTTTAGACAAGTTATTATTTTCTATTATTAATGATGAAGATTATAGCCACTGGTAGTGGCCAAATAAGAAGAGATCTTCAGTGTACATAGCACCATGCAAATACGGAAAGCAAATGTTCTCTTCCCCTAAAAGCTCATCATCCAAACAGACAAGACATTCAGAGTGTGAAATGGATCAGTCACACAAACTACACTGAAATGGGAGATCCAGGCACACTTACAGGAAGCTGAGTATCCAACTGACCTGCTAACAGAATAATAGTCTTATAGGATGATTAACGAAATTGGAATATAATTATATGTTTGTTTATTATGTCATTACAATCACCACGATAAAAAGACCAGGCTCTTTTATCACAAAAGAACAGGGAAAAAAATACACCAAAAACAAAGAAACAAAAATAATTTTAAAACCAACCCCACAAACAAACAAACAAAACCCCCAAAAACAAACAAAAAAAAACCAACCTAGAAATGCTCCAATGAGTAGAAAAGGAAGTATGGCCACAAACAGAAAAGAAACAAACAATCAAACAAAAAACTAAATACCTTGAAAGTAAGAACTTTTTAGGGTTTTGTGGGTTATATCGTGAGGAAGTTGACAGCAACTCAACCACACAAAATTAATTTGATTTGCTGGGGTTTGATTTCACAATATTCCTCGATTTAGATTTACCAGTTTTCATGCAAACAATTAAAGCAAAACAATAATTCCACGCCAAGAACCATTTCAGTAGATTTTCTACTAGTAGGAAATTACAGTTTCAACAGTGAAAACAGATTCAATGAAGCGATTAGAGGGCTCCAAAGAGAGGGCACAAATATAAGAAAGTGGAATAAAACTGGAAAGCGAAAAATATTTATGTTCTTCAACTTTTAATTTTCCACAACTCCTGACTAATTTGATAAGCTGTTCCTATGAGCTCTGACATTTAGACCTTTAGGAAGGCAAGCTTTGGTTATACTAAAGTAGCCAGCAGCTAGTATTTGGCCTCTCAGAAGGTCAGACTAATAGGCACCTCAGTGCAGACGGAAGCACCTCACCATGGTTTTCAATCCTACTTGTGTCCCTCTAAAAATTGCCTAGTAGTAGCACAGATCCCTTTATCGTCAACTTACTTTTTGAGATATTGGAGTGACTTTTCTTTACCTTTTGTGTTTCCCTTCAACATAGCCCATAAACCATTAGCAGAGCTGAATAAGGTGAAAACCACTGCATTAGATAACTGTGCTTGAATAGAGACTTCTGAGGCTGGTTCTGTACAGGAGTGACAACTACCAGCTTTAGCTGTGCATGTGTTGCCCATGAGGTTACATCCCAGGGTCTGCTTGTACAGACAGACTGCCTTGTTGGTGGAGCAAGTTGTTAGTCAAAGATGCAGAGAGTGTCAGAGTCAGCTGAGAAGGTTACAAAGGCATGTCTTTAATGATTAAAATTATTTTGGGGTTGTAACAGCACTTGAGCTTCACTGAACTTTCCTAAAATGTTTTTTATCCTGAAACTGTTAAAAATATATCAGTCCTTCAGGATTATGACAGAGGTGTACAGATAGCTCTGTGAAGATTTTTTTTTTCAAACCTTCAACATTCAGTGTTGAAGAAAATAAGTGTGGAAAACAGCTTGATGAGAGTTTTGTGACATCCACCCCTCTACCTCCATGTGCCTTTTGTCCAACAGGAAAATAAAACATTCAGTTAAGGAAAACTGAAAAAATTAAAACGTGAAATTGCCGTTTCCCCCCGTCTGTTGCTCAACCACTTACTTTTATGTTTTGTGTGCTGAACGGAATCTTGACCCCTTTTGGTCACTCCATATAGGTCTTAATCCCAGAATGTTTTCTTGTCCCTGGCTGTATGTGTGACCCTGTCAGATAAGCATGCCAGGTGGAGGGGATGGGAGGGCTGGTGGCATGGGGCACAAGAAGGAAAAGGCCATTGCATGAAGCTGCAGAAGGATATGGCTGGGGGTGATTTAAAGAGATGAGTGCTCAGCACATCACTCACTCACCTGTGCCATGAACCCACCTAAGCCCTTAGATGGCCCCATTGCTTTGGGGTCGGGAAGAGGTAGTGGTCCTGCACTGCAAAGAAATCTTTTGACATTGCTTTGGGGAAAAAGTGAATGAGGTTTGGACATTGTACATGAAACTTTATTTCACAAACTCCATCTCCTCTCCTGCCTGTTTTCTGCAGAACATTGAAACTCAAACACCAGCCCTACTAAAATAAGGATGAGTGCCTGTTAGATTAAAAGCAGGCTTGATTAGTGACAATGGCATTTTTCACATCAGCAACAGCAAGTTCAAGGCAACTGCTGTTCACGTTAAAGCGAACACAGCTTTGCAGTGCTGTTCATGAGCACAGAAAGCACACTGCCATCTGTGCTTAATTACATTTGTATGGGGTCTTGCTCTTCAAGTCATTTTGCAGAGTCCAGTACTATTGATTTCATAAAAGTTACATAAATCTGACTGCCATTGCTGTTATTAAATTTCACTAGCCGTTTCACTGTGGAACCTTGAGATTCAATCTCTTCCCGGGTGCTGGAATATACAGGGGCATTTCTGTGGGTTTTTTTGAGATACACCTCAGCAGACCAGTTTTAGGCTCAAGTTAGAGTGACTGCAAGGCAATTAGGATAGTCAAACATAGCTGCTATCAGCATATGCAGAAGAAAGGAATTGATCTCAACCAAAATAAAGTGGAATTTTGCCATCTGAGAGACAGAAGAGGTGCCCTAGCTTTCCTGAATTGCATCAGATGTCTCAGATGTATTGATATGGACAGTCAGTTGCTCTATACTTTGAGCAGAAATCTAATGGGTTTCTGTACCAATGACTGCTGCGACTATGACACAGATTTGCTCCAGATGCAGCTGATGTGTGCAGGTTGGTCTAGGTACACACAGGGGAACCAGTGTGCAATGAATGGGACATCCTGCTTTCGCATCTGCCAGTGTTTTATCTACCAGCATGCCTGGTCATTGCCTACCCTGGTGGGTTAGTGATGCAGTTCTGTAGGGGGGATGAGAACATGAGAGTATGTAGTAGTATTTTATTTCTTTTTGGCTGGTTCATGAAGACTGGAAACCTGGCTGTCTTAAAATACACAATGTTCCTCTGATTGCACTAGATCTGTTCAGCAGTTGTGGCTTAGATGTCACGTCTTGGACTCCAGTGCCAGCAGCAGTACATGGTGTCCATTGTCATCTGGTGGTGTTTGTTCCTCAATACTCAGTGGCCATGTACTGATTCATAAACAGAGAAATACTGGGGGACTTATTCACTCTTCTTCTGGTTTGAGGGCTTTGTAAATGAATTGCCATCTGAAGCTTTTCCTTACAGCCTTGTCAGCTAAAAGCCTCCATTTTTTTTCATATGTGTGTATTTCAGGGAAAACAGTCTCAGTTCAGGGAATTTTACTGAATTTGATTTATATCCAATTAACATAAACTTTTATTTACTGATTTGGTTGTTGGAAAACAAAGCAGTCTGAGATAATTAAACACCAAGGGAAGCTTCTTTCTTCCACATTCCCCAAGCTCAGCTTCAGTCCAACACTTCCCTTCCACTAGCCCACTTCCCTCCATTTTCACTGCATTTAGGTGAGGAGATGGACAGTGTAGAAAGTTGTTTTATTGCTGTCACTCCTGTTGTATGCTATTTTCTTCCCCTGCTCTTTCCTCTCACTAATACCCTTCTCCAGTGCAGATAATACCCTGGGGTCACTCCTGTTGTATGCTATTTTCTTCTCCTGCTCTTTCCTCTCACTAATACCCTGCTCCAGTGCAGATAATACCCTGGTTCAGCTACAGGCAGCTGTCCGTTCAGGAGTGTCCCTGCTCCACTGTGGGACCCCCACAAGCACAGTGCCCTCCCAAGCATACCCCAGCATAGAGTCCCTCCCTTCCAAAGTTTTTCCAAGCTCTGTCTGGTTCCACATGCCTCCTCCTATATCTGCTGCTGTGTCCTTTCCCATGTCCCCTTTTGTGCATCCTCACATCTCCTCCTGTTTCTCCACTTGTTTCTTCTTTCTTGTGTCCTCATGTGTTCCCTCCAGAATCCCCTGCCCCAGTAGTGCTGCCCTCCCTTAGCACTGTTGGTGCATCAGGGCTGGGGCCCCTCTGACTGGCCCTGGGGAGTGGTGTGTTGGTGCCACTCATTATGGAGAGACACAGGACTAACTGGAACCAGTACAGGGCAGTCCCTACCTGACCCCTCCTGCACTGAGCAGCTTGTGCCCCCTCCACCGCTACCAAAACCTGAGAGTGATGCCCAAGACAGTTGCCTTTTACAGGAGTCAGAGAAGAAGCTCCTGTGCTCAGGTGCAGCCAGGACTTTGGGAGGAGAAAAAATCTCCCATTATAAAGTGTGAGGCTTAGGGTACACTCCCAACAGTAGCCATAGACTGGTACAAGGGCTGCCATATCTCAGGCATCAGAGGGATCACCACTGTTTTCTGCACAGGGATGCCAGTGAGAGGGAGTCATTGGCAAACTTCTAATGGACATGCCCCTTCCATCCCCAGGCACTTTTTTCCCCTCTATCTATATGCATCCTAGCCTTCCTGCTCATGGGGGTATTCAGAGAGAGAGGGTTCAGAGGGAATTTCCAATCGTAAAATGTCTCATTCATTTACTTTTCCAAAAGAAGCCAAAGCTGCCAATTTTTTGGTGCTGAAGAAGTTTAATGGGAAGAGTGTTGGATAGGAGGTCAACACAAGTTCAGGTTTGCTCCCAGCTCTGCCACTGGCAAGCTGGATCCAGCACTTCAAATTTTATTTTTTTCTTAGGCACCTCAGACTGTGCCTGTGATGGTGTATTTAGTCTGGAAGCTGTGCAGAACAGAGTCTGCCTCTCACCATGTCTGTGAGACACCCGGCACAATAGGGACCTGATCCCTGCTGAAGCCTTGAGGCACAACAGCAACAGAAATAATAAATACTAATACTGTTAGCAAAAGAACATACATATTTATATGAAAATGTACTGATGCAAAGCACTGTTGATTGACAGCAGTGTTCAGCACACACACAGTGATAGGATTACATTATATCTGTGGCAATGGCTTTATACACAAAGTGCAATCCATAAATTAAACCAGCAATGATCTCTGCCAATGGCACCAGTGTCCTTACTCATTGCCCTCCTGGGGTGTCATGCCAATATCTTCTCACCAACACATGACCCCAAAGCAACCTGGTAGGAATGAGAGGCAGGTAGAAAGAGAGTTGGGACAGGAGATTTTCACTGTTATGCATCTCACTTCACCATGCAATATCTGGGACTGCCCCCCTGTTGTGTTGCCTAAGTATATTTAATAGCTCAGTGGGAAACAGCCCTATCTCTACCCTCTTTTCTTCTCTCCTTGTCTTCTGTCCTTCTGTCCTCAGTCTGTGCAGCTACCAGGCAGAGCTCCAGGCTCAGAGGAAATGCAGCGTGGTGTGTTTTCCCCCAGGAACTGGCACTGCATGTGGACCTGTTCCCCACCCATATAAACCCTCTTGCTCTGGCTGGGTACCCACCAGCTAAGGGCCAGGAATGTGGGCACTGGTGCAGAGGAAGCTCTCAAGAACACACACCAGCACTCAACCATGCTGACTGATCTTCCATGCCTGTGGTAGCATCTCCCTGAGTCATCAGCATGGAGTGTGTTTCAAGCAGCTCTGCATAAACACCGCCTTCAGACAGTGTAAAGGAAGTATTTTAACTCACCCACATCCCATAAATGTGACTACAGATCTCTTGATGGCAGCAACAAAACTGTCATCACCCTAGATAAATAGACAGTGTCACTTGTTTTTCCCTTATTTCTTCCCCATTGCCATCTTCTGTGTAGCGTGGGGGTATGTCAGGTAAATCTCTGCCTTTTCCCCTCTCTGGGAAGAGTGTGTGCATGGTGGAGGAGGCAGCCTGTGTGTGCACAGACACCTCTGTAGTTTCTGTTGGCTTGTAAGGGAGATTCACACAGGTAGGGGAACAATCAGGTCCCAGATGCTAGAGAGAAAACTGCAGAGTAATTCTCCACTGCTGCTTCTATGAGCTTCAAAAAGACATTAGAAAAGAGAGAAATGCATAAGTGAAAGGTGTTGAATAATTTGGGGAAATGGGGTCACGCCCACCCACCCATTTGTAGAGCTTAGAGATCCGTATAAAGATGCAAATGAATACATCTGTTGTGTCATTAGATGCAACTGCAGCAACCTAGATGAAAGAGAAAGTGAGTGAGGAAGAAGTGCTGACTGGTAATAGTGCCACAAAGTTGTCTTCTGTGATGAGGATCTGCCAAGTGCAAACCCCCAGGCTGGTACTCTGGGTCTCCATTCAGCACCTATTTTTTTCTCTCTCCTCCTCTTCTGTTTCCTGACCTGGCATCAACCAGAGTCCCTTGTGCTCTTCATATGGGAGCTGACGGATGTGGAGCCAGTGGTTTAATCCCCTCTTTCACTTCCCTGTGGGCCTGGCTACCTCAGCTGGTGTTTTGTGGGGAGGAGAGAGGACAGGATAGAGGCACCTCTGCCTCTGATGGACAGCCCTCTGCTGCTGGAAGCTCCTCTGCCTCTGGGAAGGGATGGGGGAACAAGGTCAAGTGACAACGTGTGTGCACAGGCTGCTGTGAGTAATTGAATGTGGGAGTGATCCTGACAGCATCTCTGGCCCCACTCGCTGCCTGGGCATGAATTAGCTGTGATGCCAGGGCCTGAAAAGACACTTTGGAAATGTCACAGCCAGAAGAACCTGTTAGAGTGACACCCAGCATCAGGCTGGCGCTGGTGCCCAGCCACACTGGCTCAGCAAGTGGAGGGGGCAGAAGCTTTCCCTGTTTCCTCAGCAAAACACAGAGGATTTCCTGACCACCCCATCCCCCTCCCCACCATCCTCACCACTCATCCCTGACAGAGAGCAGGGGTCCTACCAGCTGCAAGTGCTTCCCACTTCTTCTGTCCTGACCAACAGGTGGGGAAAAGTTTGCTCTTTACTGGAGCTCCACTCCTGCTCCTGTAGGTTGCTGTGCTCCCCTGTGGCAAGGCTTTGTACAGCCCTGGCATCATAATCCCTTTGCTCCTCCTAGGGTCGTCCACAAGACTGCTTCAGTGGGCACAGGCTCTGAGGCTCTTTCTCCTGGCTTGCTGGAGCTGGAGCTTTTTCACTAAGTTCAGATCTGGTGTCTGATTTCCCCTGATACCTATGCTTACCAGTGGGAAACTGGCTGGGCAGTTGCATATGACATCAGATTCTGTCATCTTGGGCCTGCTTGTTGTTTTGCATTTTCAGGGCTATCTAGCAACGTAAAAAAAGGAATGTCCCAGCTCTCACAAAACGACTTTTATGTACTTGTTTGCTCTTGGGGCAAGTACAGATGGAAAAGCACAGAAAATCCGGATTCATTGCTGCAATGTAAAGTACTGCTTTAGAAATCACTTTGAATCGGTTCAGGACCCTTACAGGTCCTTTCTGCTCAGTCTGGGCTTCTGGTAACTCCAAAGGACATGGCAAGTGTCATACATGTCCTGTTACAACTTCAGCTGTTGTTTTTATTGTTTTTACAAAGGCAAGTGAATGGAATATAGAGGGATCTTTAGGTTCCTATGTAACTATTTTGAACTTCAGTCATCTCTTTAATGCTGGTTGTTTCCATTTTTCCTTTTTTTTTCCTGCCCACATGGTACATAAGCATTTTGAATTTCCCACTATCTTTCTTACTGCTTGGTCGTACTGAGTTTTTCTCCCTAGTCATCTTCTGGAGTGACTGTGCCATGTTGGCCTCTCTGGCCAGACTTTGCTGGAGGAGGTCCCAAATCTCACACATACATAAATGAGTGTTTATACAAGCATATACATATATGTTGTATGTCCTCTCACAATACATTTTACTTTCGACATTTGAGAAGTTATCCTTCTCAAAGGGCCAAGTATATATATATATATATATGTATTATTCCTTGACATCATACATACACTCCTTGACAGCTCCTGCTGCAACAGGTTTGATTGAGCATCCAGTTAGTAAAACCTTTTATTACCTCTATCATCCAGGTGATCAGTTGGACAAGCATATGTGAGCCCTTTTGTGGGACTGTATATGTGTGTGCAGGTGCAGGGACACTCACAAATGCAAAAGAAATCCTTTTTCCTAGTATTTTTGTGCCTGTTCATACTGTTAATATTATCCAAAAGATTATGCAGGTGCATACATCTGTTTTTCCCAGTGACATTACTCTGCAGTGTTATTAACCAGTCATACACTAATCACGCTGTTAAGTATGGATCATTGAATAGTTTCTCATGCCAATTTGCAGACCAGGAGCTTATCATTCTTCTAAGTTATTTATAATTGTCCTCAATGTTTCTTTCTCTTTATTTATGGCTCCCAGGCTGCTTCCTATCAAGCCTGTGTGTATTACTGTAATGTGTTCTTGAATACATCCAAGTCTGAATTTTTTTTCTTTATACTGATTTTCATATCTGTCTATCTCAGTCTGCACCCCTTATTGACTTGAAACCTACCTTTCAGAGGCAACCAAGAGCTTCTAGACCAGCATTTCTTTCTTCTTTGTCCTTCCCAATGAGAACAACAGTAGACTTTTACCTCAACCTGATTATAATGTTAACACAGTAGAAAATAATCATCTGTACACTTAGAAGCATCAATGATGTTTCCTGTTGACTGCATAAAACCTCTAGCATATTTTCAAATTGGAATCCTTCCATAATAACTGTATTTTGAATTTCCATATGCTACAGAGATGAGCAAAATCACTATTAAATCGTTAATTTAGCGGTGTCTGAAAGACCCCGGTCACCCTCTGAAAGGTGTTACTAGTAAACACAAGGATCAGTCTCTGCTCTGAAGAACTGAGTAGCTGAAAAAATGCAGTGGCATCTTTAATGCAGACCATCACCCCCATGCCTTTACTCACTCTGTTTTTCCTCAAATGTTTGTATATAGTGTTAAAAATTCCAAATATTGTGACTAATCCCTGCAGGTTTCAGCAATGACAATAATATCAAATTTCTTCTCATCAATGGGAATTTCCATTTCCAGCTTGCCTGATGCCTAGGACCACTGTATAATAGGAAAATCTCTTTTCTTCACAACGTTAGCACAGCAGCTCAATTGTTTTTGCAGCATGCTGAGCTTGAGTTCGCATTGCTTTTGCCTTCTTAGCACCTTCCCTTTGTGCCATTAGTCAAGCGACCGCCTGGCTGCTCCAGCTTGCTTCTGACAGAATGGAGTAGCTTTGAGATGGAGGCCATTCTGCTCCTACATGGTTGCATATATATATAAAAGACTGAAGACAGCATTATGAAACCTCCAGCAACTCAACTACACACTGCAGCCACTTATTTTACACTGACACCAGAACATTCTTTTTTCCTTCTCACCAGCTGGTGAGAAGTATCAAGTGACAATGCCAGCAGATCACAGGAGGAATTGCTGCCTTCAAACAATCAACTTCATTACCATGAGGACAACTGCACTATCCAGTCCTCGAACGTGCTTATGCCCCAGAGTACCCTGACACCTTGGTTCATACGTCAGTAGTTGGCAGGAGGTGAGAGAAAGGGTGCACATAAACCTCTGAGTAATCAGCAGTTTCTCACCAATTGCAACAAAGAATCTGCTAAATCAGATATCATCGGTGAATATCTTCAGCAGCAGCACCTTACATGCCAATGAATTGTACAGACTGACTAGCACTCCTCCTCCTCCCATGTCACACAGCCAGTGTGCTGATCTGGCTGTTTGTCATCTGTCATGTTGACACAGTGCTGGGACAAACCAGCAGCTTGGGAACTTTTGCCACCTGGTCTGGACAGCTAAGAACATTTATATCTTCTTTACAGGAGAGCAACATAAACTGAAATTTGGTGACCACAAGGGAAAAAAGAAAAAGGTTTCTATTGGTAGCCCTGGACTGGTGGTGTGTGATTATCAAACAGAGACCAATTCAATAAAGCCTCAGCTTAAGAAAGTACTTGAAAATGCAGTTTTCTCTAATCATGTCTCTAAGATGTTTCTTGTTTCTTGTCTAGCAAAAGATGTAAATACAGGCAGCCTCCAGCGTGTGCTGAGGTACTCCGAAGTAGCAACCTCAACTGTGTAAAGAAATGGTTGCTGTACTGTAGAGCAAAATGATGGCATAAAGCATTTCTCCAGGCTGCCTGGCACTAATGACTTTAATACAGTGAGTTGAACAAACTTATGTGGCAGCAGTGACTGTGAAGGAGGACTTTTAACTTGCCTACAATAACTACCTTGCTAGGAGCTGAGTGTTTCAGTCAGTGTGATGAATAGTGAATAGGAGCTATAGGAAGGCCAGTGCATGGAAGCAGCGCAGAAAGTGGATCTGGATGGGGCAGGGTACAGGACACAGCTGTAAAAGGGCATCTCTAGCAGCAGTACAGGGATGTGGTGAAGTATGCATTTAATTCCTAAAGCTTGCAGCAAAAAGCTTGGGTGTACGGGGAAGGACCTGCCAAATCAGGACTTGGAATGCAGAAGTAATATAGATAAAGGTGTGTGCATGAGTGCTCACTTTGCCTGAGAGATGTACACATGGGTAATGACTGGGAGTGCTGGCAAAGGGCTCACAGCCTTGCAGGAATCTGTAGCAGATTCAAACCATACAGGAGTGTTAAGTATGAAATACTGTGATAATGGTATGGATGGGTATACTAACATGGCTTATACCACAGTCCTTCTTGTGCACTGGCAGACAGTGACATCAGAAGCAATAGAGTTACAGGAAGGGCACTTACAGAGCTAATGGAGGGTTGAATGCAGATATGCTCTTGCTTTGTGACTCTGCATCCATCCCATGCTGATGTTCCAGCACCTTTAGGTCTCCTCCTGCAATCAGTCTCAGTAGTGTTCACCAGGCTGAGCCATACTTCCAATTATATTTATAGGTCTATTAGTAAAACTGGTGATCTATTCACAGACAAGCCATGAACACAAGAAGAGAGTCAAACACAGCCAATTACTGCAAGAAGTAAACTGTGCCATCAGCAAAATTTCGTATCTCTGTTGTTCTCTGCTTTCTCTTAGATCGTTAATAAACATATTGAACATCCCTGGTCCTGATGCTGATCCCTGGAGCATCTTGCTATTAACCTCCTTTCATGCAGAGAATTGGACGCTTATTCCTTTCCTTTGTTTCTTACCTCTTATCTAGGTTTTAATCCATGTCAGGACTTTGCCTCCCACCCTGCGGGTAACAAATTTCTTTAATAGCCTCTTGTGAAAGACTTTATCAAAAGGCTTTTGAAAAGTTTAAATAAATTATAACCCCCCCCACCCCTTCTCCTCAGTCCAGTATTTCATTAACTCTTCCCCAGAATCCTAATAGGCTAGAGAAGCACAAGTCACACTTACAGAAACTGGCAGTCAGGTTTATCTCTATTGCATTAGACTCATCTAGAAGCTTTCTAACTCTATCTTTAATGATTTTTTTCAGTGTTTTCTCCTTGTTCTGAGGTAAGGCTCTCTGTTTTATAATTGGATCATCTTTAGCTTCTTTGTAAAACACTGTTACAATAATCGCCCCTGCTTCCAGCCCCTCAGTCCCACAGGTGTTTGTACAAAAAGCTATTTGAATAAGCCACTGCCTGCTTTGGTTAAGAGCTCAGCTACTCTGAACTCCCCTTCCTTGGGCATTCGAAGAACCTTATCATTCCCTTGGAAGGTCACATCTTTATCTGCTGTGCCATCTCTTGTCTCTCTGACCCTTCTCAGCCTGGGACTTTCACAAACATCTGAAAGTTACTCCCTCCTCTCACTCACTTCCCCAGATGAAAAAGCCCAGAGGAGATATATAGATTGTTTACCCTGTGTCTGGTCCCACTCTAGCCATGGATGGGAGTGGCAAGTTGCCTAAGGCAGCAAGTGGTTGGGTTTGGTGAGATGGTGGTGTTGGTTCTGCCCTTTCACCTACCAAAACAGTTTGTGATGTTGACACCTCAGCCCTCCTCCTTCATCCTTCTGGTTAGCTAGGTAGTCCTAAACACAATACTGTTGGCCATTATCCATTTGCTTGTCTTTGCAAGGCAGCAACATACAACAGCCTCATTTGAAAGAACTGCTGTGCAGAGCTCTTTTAGAGCTGGGCATGCAAAGCAACACATGTACATCCTTGACATCCCCAAAGTACCTTTTTGCATGGATGGGCAGGGATTTTCTTATTCTCCCCCAACAAAGACAGGTCTCCTGCTGTAACAAGGTGTTTTTAGCTACACAGTGAAAGCATTTCACCCAGGCCGAACACGTGGCCTGAACAACACGTGGCCAAGCTGTAGCTGTCATGAGAGGAAAATCAGACCTGCATAATGTCCATTTGGTGTTACAGACACAAAGGTCCCTTTGCTGACCCTCACAGCTGCTGCACACATGCCCAGCAGCAGTTTAGCATACTGCTCTGTAGCATTAGGCCCAAAGGTTGACTCATGCAATGAATGACACTAACAGCTCTCCATGATGTGCAGGGACTGAATTAAAGCCTGGCAGACACTACAAGTTAAAGCCATCCCTTGAGCAGGCCCAGGAAGGAAGAGGACTTGCAAAGGTAGCTGAGCATCCTGAGCCTGCCTGCATCCTACCAAACCAGGACCCCTTTGCCCTCCCACTCCTTGGAGTCTTCTACTCACCCAGCATCTTCCAGGTGCTGTCCTTCACCTCAAAAGGCTACCCTCCTACAGGTCTTTCATGCCTGGGTTGCTTTTGGACTGGAAGCTGCATGTTGCTCCACTGCATATGGATGAGCTGCTGCACATCAGCCAGTGCAAGGCAATGTGCTCCTATGGTGGGCATTGGCTCTGGGTTCTTACCCTTGCTCATTTTATTTCTATGTGAGTTACCTCTAACACGCTTCTTCCATAACCCTGAAGTGTGATGCAATCTAACAAAAAAATTGGTACTTTTGGAAAGCAGACAACATTTGTCCTCCTTTTGGGCAACACATGGCCCTCTAACCAAAGAGCCACCCTCCCTACTGTGTCATTTTCAGCTCCTTCATAGGCTGAAACCATTACCCTACACAAAAGCTGGTGTCACAGAGGAGAGGTTTCTTCATGTCCCCACACTTACGGAGCTGCAGCACTGTCAGTCTAAGGAGGCTGTTTTACCTGAATGGCTGAGGAAACTTTTTATTTACTCTGAATGCCAGCTGATGGCTCATCATGCTTATGTCCTGCAAGTTGTTCTAAAGGCTGCCTCCACAGGATGGCTCCTGTGCTGTGGGAGGGATGGCTCCCTGCCCTAAGCTCTCCTTTATAACCAGCCATTGTCTTCTTATTTGGGAGAAGTGAACTATTTTGCTCCCAGGGGGAAGTCAGGTGCCCACAGATTCTGGGCATAGGTTTGCTGTGATATGATTTGTTCAGTGTCGCTCATTATACCCCCCTTAATCTCCATTTTACATCTCCCTTGCTGCACTTTACATTCTCATATATTCCTATAATTTGGGCTGGATTTCCATATTTTAGAAAATGCCTCACTAAATGACTATATCTTTCCCTTTATCCATAGTGTCACTTTTCAGCAAAACTTCCCACCTGTGGGAAGGATGCAATATATATCATACAAAAGTATGTTAATGCTATAGTGAATGACCTCATATTCTCTGGCTGTTCACCACTCTCCTAATGCTTGTAATTGGTTTTAGGATATAACTACAGTGTTTCTTCCTACAAGCCCTGAGACCACTCCCAAACCAGACTTAGCTGGTTGTACATAGACAGAGTTCTTGCGTTATCTTCTAATGAGGCCAGAACACGACCTCCAGACTTGGGTGTTTGAGCACATCTATCACCACACTGCCAGGCTTTCCTGTACCTACTGTCCCATGGCCTCTGTGTGAAGTATTCAGTAGAAAGAGGCACTATGGACAGTGGTCACAAATTCCCTGTCGGTTGCTCTTCTGTTATGATCACGAATCCCTAGTATCCAGGACTCAGAACCTGTGCTGATCCTGTGTTTTGTTATGCCTTGAAGCTTCACATATTTCCTGTTCCACATGAATCATTAGGAGGAGTTATTGACAAACAGGAGCTGTTCAAAGGAGAGCAACTGAAATGATCAAGGGAGTGGAAGGATTGATTTAGAAAGAAAGATTAAAAGGATAAAGTCTGGAGAGATTGGTTAAACAGCAACTACTGTGAGCATGATAACCTACACATACTTAAAAAGTATTTCAGAAACAGGAAAACACTAGTAGCATGATACATGGGGAGACAAGTGAAAACAGGCAGGAATTGAGAGTAACCTGAATTTTCTCTTTGAGATTAGCTTTCAGACAATAGGAAAGGAAATGTTCACTGTCACTACCCTAACCTGATGGCAGCATGTGAGAAACCCAGTTGCTCTCAATTTTATGAACCCTAGGACAAAATATACTAGTAAATGTAACATATAGTGAGATGTCCGGGGATGGCACTGGGTTGGGAAATGGTGTCTGGACCCTGGTGAGAAGGCAGCTTTGGGAGAAACTGTGGGCAAAGCAGTACTCTTTCCAGAGATCCACAAAACCCAGGGAAGCCCACCTTAGACAGCAGAGCTTGCAACATACCTTCCCAGAAACCTGCTTTCCACAGTTTGCAAGTGGAATGGCTTGTGGATGAGACTGAGGCTTCTCCTGACAGGGCCATGTGCATGGGTGAGGCTCCTGCAATCCTCCCTCACCATCTGGTCTACGAGCTCTGATGTGCTACAACCATTTGTTTGTTTTAGTCTTGACAACTTCGCATGCCAGGGTGTGTAGCTGAGCAAGCCTGACCAGATGCTTATCAAGTGTAAATCGGTGCAAATGTCTATTTATATCAGCTGAGGCTGTGCACCACTCTTTATAATGAACCATGTGTCCATTGTGCATTCATGAACTCACAGAGATGAAGGCTAAAGGGACTACTAGATCATCTCTTTTGACCTTCTAAGTATCACAGGCCATTTATTTTCACCCAGTTACTCCTGGATTCAACCCAGTAATTTGCCTTTGACTAAAGCGTAATTCATGTTTAGCTAAGAAGCAGCTCTTTGAATGATGTCTGTTGTTGATCTCAAGACATTCAACCATGGCTAAGTCTCGCCTTCATATGGGAGTTTCTTGCTGTGGCTAATCACCTTTGCTCTTTAATAAAAAGTGCACAGCTTCCATCTGAACCTTCCCTGCTCCATCAGAAGTTATCTGCTGCTGAGGTCACAGTTTGCTCATGCTCAAGCCACAAGGTCCAATAATTCGTGATAATTTTAGTGTTTGCTAAGAGATTTTAAGCAAAAATATTTTGAAGTGTGTGTTGAAAATTGTTTGCTGTGAGAGTGACACAAGAATATTTGATATTCTCCATGGAAATCCTTCTATATTTAAAAGCATATATATATTGCTTGACTTACCTAAGATCAACAAATCAGTCAACCTGTTTAATCAGTCATAGTATCCCCCATACCCGAATATTTGAACACCTCCCTGAGGTATCAGTAACAACAACAAAGTCCCTCAGTAGCGACAGCAAAGTACTTAATGGGTTTAATCTGTGGTATATTTGTCTTCGGGAAAGTAGTTGCTCCATTCACATATTTCCTTGGAGAAAGTATCCTGTAGTACATGGACCTGTGGTCTGAACCAGTACAGCTGCTCTTATAACTAGAACTATGCTTAAGAAAGGAAGGGATTTGCATGCCCTCAGTTTTCTCCTTTCAGCTACTAAGGGATTTGGGGTGCAAACATGAGTCTGTGTTTTGAGTGGAAATTTGTTTTTTAGTGGAGACAGTGAAGGCACCTGTAATAACACATTTAAAATGCACTTTCTGCAAATAGTATGCAACACTGACTTAAAATTTGCCATGTCTACAAACATCCCTGCCAGTAAACTGATTTGTGAGATTGTTCATGGAAACACAGCAAAACAGGGGAGTGAACTCAGCAGAAAGGAATGAATTAAAAATTTGAAAGAAGATTTGTGGGTCATTCCTCAGGACCTGCTTACAGATTTAAGGCAGCTTAGTGAAGAGCTGATTTGGGGGTATGGTTTCACAACCACAGGCAGTGCTGTGGAAATGTATCTTTGCTTGCATGGGAATCTCTCCCAGGGCTTATAGGAATCTCCTGGGTGAGTTAATGGGCCAGATACCACATAAGGCTTCTGACCACAACAGCTTTCTTGTTTGTTTAAGCTGTTCCAAAGACACACTGCCTAAGAGTGATCCAAGTATTGGAAAATAGAAACAAAACAACAAGTTTTATGTCTTTTTCCTTCCTCTGCCCTGTAAAGGAAAGAGATGGATTAGTTTATAGGGTGATTTGTTTGTTTAGGCTTCCGTGCTTGCTAATGAGTGGGTGTGTGGATGTGTTGTATGTTGTGTTTTACACCTATGTGGGTGGGTTCTAAAGCTTATAGATGGAGAGCAATGCTGGGGAGCTGAGTTCTCTGTGGAGAGGGCAGGAACTATCACAAGGGTTCTCACTGTTCCTGGGTGTAATTCAGTGATTCGAAGCCCTGAGAAATCCTGTCTCCAGTGTATACAGACCTCATCCTTGGAGTCAACAGTCTGCTTGTTCCTGCATGGTGTAGTAACCATGGGGTTATGCAGAAAGGTGAATTTCTTCAGCAGCTCAGACAAAACCTGTGGCAGGCACGGAGTATTAGGGCAGAGACCTTGAAGGTGACTCTGTCTTCACTGGTGGCCAGTACAAATGAGAGAGCAAGCGGGTGATGTTCTCACAGTAATCGGTGTTGCTAGGGAGACCAGAGACTGTGTTTTGTCAACTGGAGCTTTTCCAGGATGCCTGGCTTCTTCACTAGATATTAGCTGCAATAATCAGTCATGAATGCCTGGATCACTGTGCTGAGACCTGTGTCTGATAGGATAGGACACCATCTTCTGGCAGGTTGCAACTGGGACTGTTTTAATAATATGGTATCTGGGAGTTACATAGCAGTAAGGCATCCAAAAGGACTTCAAAGCTACAGGTGGACTTAAAAGTCCAGGGCTGATGCCCCTCAGTGGCAGGTGGTGCTATGGAAATACATGAGTGCTTTGAAGAGTTTCATTTCTTTTTGCAAGCATCAATCTGGTTGCCACTTTTCTGCTTTCTTCTGCCACAGCTCTTTCTTCAAAGGTTCCTTTAATGGAGGCACAGTGTGCAGCACCTCATAACAAAACATACAATTCCCTGTTCATGAAGGCATTTCCCCAAGAATAGCTGTTCTTGCAGTATAGCCCCAAACAGGTCTGGAACTTGTCTGTGTTACTTAGGTTTGATTAATTAATCAATCAGAGATCTCTTCTTCCCTGAACTTAAACCTTCTCAAAAAAAAAAAAATCCAAAAAAAATCAAAAAATCAAATAATTTAGCCTGCAAAAATTAATTGCAAAATGAAATACCATATAAAAACATGGATCTAATGCTGCAAGGGAAGATTAATGGAATTCAGGTAAACAAAAAATGATCACATAAAAATATCTTTCCAGAATGATATGCTTCTCTAAAAAAACTTCCAAACCCATCAGCCACTAAAAGCATAGGAAATTCAAAGAAAGTGTGAAGATATGAGAATCTCTAATAATGGTAAATACAAAATTGCATGGTGAAGCAACCTTAAGTCTGACTCCAGCAACGATTTCAGAAAAATCAGACATTCTGAGACTAACCTTGTCCATCCATTACCCACAGTGTCATCAGATCAATGGCCACAAAACTAGAATGCTTTATTCTCCATCGCTCTGAGGTTGTGCTGACTCTGGCCCTTCTTTACAGCCATGCACTCTCTACAGAAAAACACATATTTCACAAATTCCTCACCAGACAAATAGCACATCGAAGCCATCACTCTGCACTTGTCATTCTGATTCTATTTACCCCAATTAAAAAAAGGACTGCAAAGCACAGGGCTAGCAGAAATTAATCTCCTCGGCTCTGTTCCCTCCCTATGCTTGCCACGCAAAGAAGACTTTCATTGGAAAAACAGAGCCTGGCTCTTTGGGAAGTACTGGGCAGGGTGGTAACTCTCATTGTCTAGACATTCCCCAGTACAGGGAGCACAGAGCCTGGCTCTTTGGGAAGTACTGAGTAGGGTGGTAACTCTCATTGTCTAGACCTTCCCCAGTACAGGGAGATGCATGCCAGCAGAGATACCCTCTCAGGTCCCACATCAGACTCTGTCTTGGATCCAGCAGTCCCACAATGTCAAACTGGTGCTGTTCTTCACGGTCCCTGCCCACCTGGGGATGTCCCGTCTGGTGCTGCCGAGTGCTCTGCACTGCTGCCTGAGTTTTGCAGTGGAGCAGATGTTCACAGGCAGTGGTGCTGCTCCAAAACTTCTCTCTTTTGCCAGATTGCTATAAAGAACACACAAGTACCAGGACGATAGCACTTTTACACATTTTCAGTGTCTGAACCTAACTTTCTGCTGTGCATCATTTATACTGATATTTTGAATGTCCTATAGTAACTACAGTTCTCTCTCTCTTCTGCAGACACTGCAACAGAGGGGAACAGAAGAGAGGAAGGACAGAAGCTGGAAAAATGAGCTTTGAGGCACCAAGAGGATGCCTTGGGGTCAGAGGGATCTGGTGTCTCCTTCCAGACTGTTGTGTAGTGGCATGGCACATAGCAGAGAAATCCCTGCTACAGATCTTAGCCAGCTCTGCAGGTGCCAGTGAAACAGTTAGAAACAGAGAACCAAGTCCAATGTTGGACTTGACACATAACACTGTGGCTGGATTCAAAAGACACAAGACATTCTTTCTTGGAGATTTCCAGGAAAACAGAGCCAGAGTATCTGTTGGTTTAAAGAAACCTCAGCCAAAGGAAGGCTGCCACACACTGAAAACACAAAAGCACTAAACTGTACTTCTCTGGAAACAACTTTTCATACTAGAAAACACTTTTCTAATATCACTGTTTTTATGACTGAATCTGATGATGGCAGTGGTTATTTTCTTCACAGATCACAGAGAATGGCCATCAAAAATAGCCAACTTTTCCTTCCTCTCTGATGAAAGTCTCCATAACCTTGGTGTGAATTTATAGTCTGTCGTTGCCTTTTGAGATGCCATATGTGCGAGAGAGTAAGAGGGAGGGAGACCTTTTTTTTTCTGAAAATTATGCCATGCTTAGCACTATTACAGCATTGTGGACAATGTATATCATTTAAAGTACCAAGAAGAGGTCTGGGGTGAAGGAAAACCTTGTGGTAAGCACAAATGTCTCTTGTCCTTGGGGACAAAGAAAAAACTCTAAACCCCACCCTCCACTAATTAATGTAGTAGAATCCATTCCAAGAGGAAGGAAGTTCTGAATTGTTTTTTAATTATTTCTCATGGATAAATCTTCTTTGACAGGAAATATTCAGAAGTACCCAGTGAAGGGCAGCTATTTCTAAGGGTAGGAATTCATTGCAAGATTCTATTCAGCCTGAGCGTGACATCTTAGCTGGGAGATTTATGGAGAAACTACTATCACATTTGAAATTTTTGAATCCTTTACTTTGGCTGACCTTAATGATTTGGTGTCACCTTGTGGATTTTGCTAGTTCTCTCTTCTCTTGCTCAGCAAACAAAGTCCAAAGAAGCAAACACCTCTGCCTTTGCTTTTGCTATTCCTCTGGCTATTAACTGTTTCTAGTAGTAGTAATAGAAGTAGTAGTAGTACTAGTATGAAAATAGAAGCCCTTAGAAGCTCCTGGACTAGAACTTCACTGAAGAAAACACAGAAGAGAAATGCAAGTTTCTTGTAAAGTTTAGGATTTATCTATTGGCATACTCTGGGCAAACAACCCGTGGCAAAGTGGCTTAGCCTTCACAGCTACTGAAACTGTTATGCACTTTTGAGATCCACTGCCTTATTCCTGCAAATCACATCACCATGTAGACAGTGTCTGGCTGTGTGTGCATGGGTTTATGTGTGCTGGTGATGTACCTCCTGCTCTCACAGCCCCTTCAAGCAGAACCAGTGGTGATGGTGGCTCATGCTGATGGCTATGTGCCAGGCTGCGTTGGTGCCAGAAGGGTCTTCAGACATTAGCCAAACTCAATTGTCTTATTGTCCTATTAAGAAAAGTCTGAGAGCCATGTGGAGACATCTGAAAAGCTAAATCTGAGTGGTGATAGAAGGAATTAAATACTGCTGGTTCAGGCAGTCCAGCAAGCTGTTTTGATTGTACTCAGGTCCTGAATCGCAGGATATATGCTGTTTTCCATTCTCCTTGACACAGAAGCTCTGAACTGGTTCAAAGCCACATTTGTGTGTCCATGGGACTCATGTCCAAGTCACAGACTTCTGCCACATGACAGGACCAATGAATACTGACTCTGTACCGTGCTGATGCCATCCATTCTGGATTAGCTAGCTGATTTTCTATCTATCCCACTCAGAGTATAGCATATAGACATGTGATTTGGTGAGCAGACCTGCAGTATAGAGTGAAAATGAAAAGAATAAAAATGAAACCAAACCCAAAAAATCATGACATGAAGGAAAGTAAACAATAAGTATAGAAATAAAATTTAGTTCCTCTCATAATTTCCTGAAATATTCTCAACTATCAATGTGCTGGCAATACTTTACCTTAGTATTAGCATTACCAGCAAGATGCAGCTTAAAATAACATGTTTTTCCAAGAATCAGAATGCTGATACAAATGATCAAGTCATTTTGGCTCTTCTTTAAAGTCCTGTCAAGCGACTATGGGTCAATTATTTTAATCAGTATTATTTACTATAGCAAAGCAATTGTGTTTTTTCTCTCCAAGGCAGTTTTATGATTTTTGTTCCTTGGTCTTTCATTTAAAATAATTATTTTCAATTTTGCTCCCAAAGAGATGCAAGTCCTCTAAAGAGACTCTGATCTACCAGTTTGGGGTTTACCTGGACTATCAGCTGAAAGCTACTGGAATAGAACTCAAAGGAACTTGAGAAACTGTCACCCTTGCCCATGTGTAAATATGTATTTTGTGTTGTGCTCAGCGTGGTAGGAAGCTAGTCCCAGTCTAGGGCCTTGAGGTGCTCTCACAAAGGCAGTAATACACAAACAAGTAAAAGTAAGACAAGGGGGAAAGAAGTGGATACAACGGGGAGCAAAAAGTAACAGCAACATGATTAATGAAAAGCTGAATAAGCAATCAGTTCACCTCCTCTTTCAGGCTATTAGAAAATGATGTCACCAGTGGTGATTCATTTTTTTAGGATACTCTACTGTGAGGTAATCCTCCCTTCATGCTGGTGATTAACCAATGACTTGTATTTAAAAAACAGAATATAGAGACAGCAAGGCCCATAATTGTATTTTAACAGATGCATGTATAAGACTAAACCAATCCACCTCTCTAAATAATAAATAAACATAGCCAAGCCAGAACCAAATAGACATGAAAAGGGGTCACTGTCTGTATGAACAGGGTTTGCATCCTTGGCCACCAGCTAGGCAATGTCACAGTCCTTTGTGGGATTATAAGGCTGAGGCTGTGATGCCTATGCAAGTAGTATTGGATAGGCCTTTATGGTAGCTTTTCATATGCCTTTAAGCAAGCAAAACCTCTTTTGACTTCAGGTGTAGTAGGACTTCCTACTTTATTAGCAGCAGCAGGAGCCCCTTAAGCTTGCGCGAAAGTCATTGAGGCTTATCTCCATCAGGTGCTCTGCCTGGAAGGTGATACCCAAAGCAATTCACCTGGCAATCCTTAGGACCTCAAAAAGCCTGAGAGCCACTGGGGCTTCCTGCATTTTGGAGTCTGTAGGAAAGCTTGTGGTGAGTTGTAAGGGTGAGTAGGGGAGTGAGCTGGTGCCTCCTGCACTTCATTGTTTAGGGCTAGCACAGTGGTTGCTATGTTAAGGAGGTGGAAAGAACCAGCTCCTGGGCTGCAGTCATCTACAGAAACAAGAAGGGTCTTGCTTGCAGCAGCTTTGTCAGATGCTTTCAGATATGCTTACTTACTAGATGCTAAATATGACCTAGAGAAACAAAAGGGAAAGATGCAAACCCCTAGGTTTTAGGTGCCAGGCTTGTGGAGTGGAAGCAAGGCATTTCAGCTCTCAGCATTCCATGTGGAATAAATCGGGTGTTCCTGAAGAATAGCAACCTGCAACTTTCTGCCAGTCTTATAGGAGAAAGAAGGCAATCACCTCCCAAAGGTAGTGTGTGGGGTGGGAATTTTCCCTTGCTGACCTGTGTGAAGAAATTGTGTGCCTTGTGTGAAAAGTGCTCCACTGTCTCCCTGCTCTCAGGGGATGTGTATGTGTGCTTGTGTAAGTGCAGCAGAGGTCAGGAAGTGCTCAGACCCAGAGGTGGTGGGGACTGCCCCTACGTTCCTGCTGGCTTTGCCAGGCAGTTGGAAGGGAGGTATTTTCAGTGCCTCACATGCAAGCAGTATGTAACTGCTGTTACAGTCCTGTGAAAGAGGAATGAGGGGTGGACCCTGTGGACCATTGCTGTAGCTTGAGCTACAGTATTGATTGAGGGAGCAGGTTTCTTCCATATATTCACAGAGGCTGGTTTAGCCTGAGCTGGGACTCAGAGACTGTGTCTCTCTTTCTCTGGTTATGATTTATGACTTCAATCCAATTTATAGCCATTTACAAGAATGCTGAACTGGCTGTAAATCAGTAAAAGACCATAAAATACTCATGAGAACTGCTGAAATCCATCTGGGTGAGCTTCCTTCCCTCCCAAGAGCAGCCATCTGAGGGCAGGAAGATGTAGCCCTCCCGTCAAGCCCACTAGCAGTGATGGGGGTGGGGGCAAGATGTAGTGCTTGGCTGGAGGAAAAGGTGAAGGGAAGAAGGTTTGCTTTCTGAGAGTATACAGGAGTCAGCTGAGCTGTTGCTCAAGGAGCAAAATGGTGATAACTGTTGCTCTGTAGGGCTTCGCCTCAGGAGCAAAATGGTGATAACTGTTGCTCCGTAGGGCTTTGCCTGAGCATAGGGCTTAGGCATAATCTGTGGGAAAACAGTAAATGAAGTCACGTTCAGTGATTTAAGATTCTCTTTCAGTGGGTCAGTTGTTTGATTAAGTCACTGACTTTTGTGGGCAGTTCATGGGGTACACGTGTTGAGAAAACACATCAGAAATGTTGAGGTTGTTTATACTCTTAGCAGCTACTCCAAAGAGAGATTTCTGGGAAAGGTTGACTTGGCCATCACAGGTTAAAATCGCAGTCCTCTGGGATTTTGTAAGGTAACTATTTACCTGCCTCTCTTGCCTGAAGATCATGCTTGGAGTTTAAGGAAGCCATCCAAGCAAGGGATCCGATTATGCCAAATTGCATACTTATCCCAGCAGCAGGGGATGATCCAGTGTGCTACAAAGCCACTCGTATATATTTATTAGGATTCACGTCCTATCTTTGATTTGTTTGTTGTACAGATTTTCCCCTTCTACACTAAAAATTACTTATTGCCAGGGAGCAGGTGGAATTTGATGAGAATGTCTCCTTTTTAACCTACTTAAAGTTAATGTCCAGGCAACACAGGAGCACTAGGCTAGAAGGCACTGCAGGGGTTAGCAGGTCTTGTTCTGTTCTTGCTCTAACAGCTATGGAGATGTAGAACAAGATTGATAGGAAGTAACTGAAGGATCCAGGATTATCCCCCAAACTCTTACTCTGTAGCAAAACACTTCCTGTTGCATGGTGGTGTTCAGTTCTATAACAAGTGATCAAAAGCCAGAAACTAGAGCGTGCAAGGAGAGTAAGCACTCCCCAGATTTATTGACTGTGAATTGTAAAGAAAGGAAAGTTATTGTTAAATACTCTGCATCCCGAGTTGGATGCAACTCGGGATGCAACTCGGGATGCAACCGAGTTGGATCCCGAGGTGAGCTGCAAGGATGGTCTGCTTTTATTTCCTCCTTTGTCATAGTGAGAAGAGGACTAGGCTCACTCAAGTGCCTAGAATGTGAGATGCAGAAGGGGCTACAATTTTGTTCCTCCTGAGCAGTGAGGTTTGAGTGATTGGGTTCATTTACTGTGTGTCTGAGAAGTCTTGGTATGGCAGCCAATAGGGGTAGGTTGATTTGCTTTGGTTTACATAATTCTGAAAGACAATAGAGAGGGTAAGAGTGTCTAAGATACTCTGCTGACTGCAACAGGAGGAATACAGAAAGCTGTCATGAAATGCATAGTAGGGATAGTCCTGTATATTTGTCACCCACATTCCTGGACTTCCTCACACCAAGGTCATTGTGTGATGAGGATCCCCATAATTTGGGGGATCTGGGACTGTTTGACATGGGGTGCTTTGTAGGAAGGGCTAAGGAAGACCTTAGGTTGATGTGTTCACCAACCACAGTGCTCTGCATGACACAGTACTGTAGTGCTATGGGTAGCTCTGTGATAATTTCTACCTCAAGTCCTGGGTGCTGCATTTGACCCACAGCTCAGAGTAAACTGGACTTGATTTAACAACACCCCTGCATCAAAGCCTCCCCACAAGCCTTGACACACTGTCCCAGTAGGTAATTACCCTTGCAGTTAAACACTGCTAATCTGGATCCTGCCTAGCTGCAGATCTGTTGTTGTCTTGCACATGTGCCAATGTGGCACGGTGCTTCACCTCTGAGCTGGTATTTCTGACTGGGCTGGCATGGGAAGCTGCTCACCTCTGGGATGCTGCTGCAGTTTGCCAAAAGCAATGAACCCTAGCCAGTGCTGTGTGTCTCTTTTCTTTCTTGTGTGCAATGCCTTGGGGAGAGATAAGCGATTGTGCTGTCTATGCACCGCATGTGACCCTGTAGTGCCCTGAGAGTGAATTCCAGGCTCTGCTCTACTTCACATTCAAAACAACAGCAGAAAATAACTTCCACTTTCTTCATTTCTGTGGGCTCGGGCTCATAGATGATAACGAGAAATTGCTATGGCCGAGTGGTGAGTGTGCAAGCAAGCCTGAAGAATGTCTCCCTTATCCCTCTGGTCTGCACAGGCTTAAAAATCAGTGCTGATCACCTGGCTGCTTGAGCAGGCTAAATCCATGCCAAAAGGAGCCTGAAGACAGTGAGGAATGGAAGGAGGGAAGATACCTTGCAATATGTTTTTGAAAAGCTGGGATGACCGTTCATCTCCGAAGGAGGGAAGATACCTTGCAATATGTTGTTGAAAAGCTGGGATGACCCTTCATCTCCATGTTGATTAGGCCATCCTTTGCCCATCTCATGTAGGATGCAGGCCCTAGGTTGGTGCCCACTATTCTGCACAATCACTCAACTGTTTTGGATGTCTGATGCTTGAGAAATGAGAGGCAAATTAGGTCAGCTCTGCTGAGCTATGCAGATTCTTCACTCCTGTGCACTTGACCAGGCTCCTTCCTGGAAATCTGGTTAAGTTTCTGAAGCCCAAATTCCATTTTCTCCATAGGCTGATGCCTATTGAAGCCCAAATTCCATTTTCTCCATAGTCTTATGCCTAATTAACAAATAAGCAGTCTCAAATTATTTTCTTTTCTTCTGAGAATTCCCTCCCAAGGTTTTCTGTAGAGTCAAGCCAGCAATGTCACTGTCCCATGATGAAAGCTCCCAAGGTTGCAAGCTTCCCTCTCACTGACAGATGTTTACCTTTTTTTTTCATCACAGGAATTAGATCACCATCTTCTCATAGACCTACTGCTCACTGCATGTGCCCTTAATGCTCTGTGGGAAGTTCAGCTCAGAATGAGGATACCTGAAATCCAGTGATATTATGAGTGCATGAAACTACTGCTAAAGGTTTGGTTATAATTAAGGGATTATATAGTGTGTGGTTCTCTGACAATGGAATATTCTACCATGTCTGCCATAGCCTGACATTTTAATTCAGAATGTAAGGAATCTACAGCTGGTTTGCTCTTTTATTTGTTTCAGATTGAGTTGTGTGAATAATGGAGTTTTCAATTCAATGACTGGACAAAAAAAATAAAGTAAGCTGAAGAAAAAAGAGAATGGTAGTGTCCATTGCCCAGTGTTACCTCACTTAACCTGAAACAAAAAAGGAAAAGTTTATTTTAATTGTGGGGAGGATGTTAATTCATTCCTTGTAAAAGTAGTCTTTTAAAAAAAAAAACTGGTCAGACTTAAAAATGTTAATATTATTTCAACAGATTAAATAAAATAAATCTGTCTTTTCTGAGATTTACTTCCCTCACCTTTGCCCACATCTCACTTTTTTCCTTTTATCCAAAAGTATGTGTGTCAAAATTGACTCAAATTCATTTGGATCTTCACAAGTAGAATTTTTTTCTGCTCAATAATGTTACGTTTGACATGTTCTGATGAGCTCAGCATTTGGATCTTCACAAGTAGAATTTTTGTTCTGCTCAATAATCTGTTATATTTGACATGTTCTGATGAGCTCAACTTTGTGATATGGCAATTCCAGTGAGT
>NW_008652095.1:0-1020 GCF_000695815.1 Acanthisitta chloris | reverse complement strand
CAGGTTCCAGGCCCTTTCAGCCAGGTCAGCTGTTGTTGGGTGTGTCCCCTTGGGATAGAGGGGCATTCCGGGGCCCTTTGTGATGCTGCACCACATCATGCCCAGAGGCCTGCAGCCAGGAGAAGCAGGCAGTATCCTGAGGGTTCGCACTGTGTGACAGTACAGGAGGGTGACAGGTACCCTTCCCATTCAGTAGGAGACCTGGGTGCCTCTGCAGCACAAAAGGACAAAGATATCCATGGCAAACAAGAAGCCAAACCCTGACTCAGCCTGCCAAGATGGTGCTGAGACAGAAGCGAGGCAGGAAAGGAGGGAGAGGGCAGTAGCAAAATGGGACCGCAGGGTACAGCAGACCAAGGCCCAGGGCCAAGCTCGCCGCTGAGCTGCCGCAGCTGCCTCCATGCCATGTATCCTCCTCCTCCCCAAAAGTGGACCGAAGGTACATGGATCAAGACCTCTTCCAAGGGGTAGTGATAACGAGAGGTAGACTGAAAATAGGAACAGTTAAAGCTCAAAGTATAAAGAATAGTGTGAAGGCATACAGCTGGACTGTAGGCCTCATGAATGAGAGCAACATAGACTTTGACAAGGTAAGCTTGCACCTGTGAGACTAACGAGGTTGAAAACATGTTTTTGAGAATGGACTGTAAAAAGAGGATGATTAGTCTGTATCCATGTGAATAACGAGGCAAACATCCTGAGAGGAATATAGAAGATGTAGATAAGAAGAGAATGTTTTGGGATAGCTAATGAGGGCACCCAGGAACCCCTTTATTAATGTTAACTAATAAATTAAGCATTACCACATCACTGGCCAATAGATAGTTAACACAGTGTGTGAAAAAAGAGTTTAAAAGAAGCACCGTAAAAATGGTGAAAAAAATATATATGTATTGGAATTAAAGTTTTGCTATCACCACAGATCCTGTGTCTTGACCATCTCTACATTCACAGCGACGTCTGTGACAGAATAGCTTTACTAATAGCACTATGTTAGCTTAGTTAGCAAAACAATGCATC
>NW_008652094.1:24862-27877 GCF_000695815.1 Acanthisitta chloris | reverse complement strand
TATATATATAGATAGATAGATATATGATATATTATCTCATTCCCTGCCCTGCCCTGGGCAGGGACACCTTCCACTAGACCTGGTTGCTCCAAGCCCCATCCAACCTGGCCTGGAACACTCCCAGGGATGGAGCAGCCACAGCTTCTCTGGGCACCCTGTGCCAGTTCCTCAGCATCCTCACAGGGAACAATTTCTGCCTAATTTCTAATCTAACTCTACTCCCTGTCAGTGTGAAGCCATTCCCCCTTGGAAATAGCCTCACTGCATCTTTCTTGGAGGCTCCCTTCATGTGCTGGAAGAAATGAAGCATTACCACCTCTTCACTTAGTTCATAAATTTGGCAAAAGAATTTTAATTGGAAAGTATTTCTAACACAATTTTCTAACAAAAAAAATGCTGAAGAGAGTTTGCCCTCTTTTTTTTGTGGGGTGTGGTATTCTTTGCTTTGTTTTCTTTTGAAGTAATTGAAGTGCTTCAAAATGTAGCAGCATATGAGAACAAGCTCTCAGAAATGTATTTTTACAGGTGAAAGATATTAAAAAACTTTTCCAAATTCTTTGGAGAAACTCCTTTTTTGCAATCAGATCTCGCTCGAGTGTACAGGTACTCAGAGATGTTTAGTATCACTGAAAACTAGGATATTCATTCGTAGAATCATAGAATATCCCAGGCTAGAAGGGACCCACGAGGATCATCCAGTCCCACTCCTGGCCTGCACAGGACACCCCAACAATGCACCCTGTGCCTGAGAGCATTGGCCAAACACTCCTTGAGCTCTGTCAGGCTTGAGGCTGTGACCACTGCCCTGGGGAGCTGTTCCAGTGCCCAAACACCCTCTGAGGGAAGGACCTGTTTCTAATATCCAACCTAACCCTCCCCTGACACAGGTCCAGCTGTTCCCTGTGGTCCTGTCACTGGTCACAGAGAGCAGAGATCAGAGCTGTTCCTCCACTGCCCCTGTGAGGAAGCTGCAGACCCTGATGAGCTCTGCCCTCAGTCTCCTCTTCTCCAGCTGAGCAAACCAATTGACCTGAGCTGCTCCTCATATGGCTTCCCCTCAAGGCCCTTCACCACCTTTGGATACCTCCTTTGGTTGCTCTCTAATAGCTTTAGATCTTTCTTATACTGTAGCACCCAAAACTGCCCTTAGGACTTAACTCCAAGCAAAGGTTTGTACAGACTTACAAATACAGAAAAATAAATGTTCAAAACATTTGAGTTTGGTCCCTTCATGGACAATAGAACTCAGATGGTGGGAAACAAGAGAAATGCCATTCACAGCACTTTATGTAGCAGAAATTCTGCTGTATCAATGGCCAGCTTAAAAAAAAAACCCTGTTTTAAATAATTCAGGGATGTTTGAGTGCAAATTTCTGTGCTATATTTTATAATTTTATTATGTTTCTGTGAACAAGAGAGTGACAAAGCAACCAACATGAGCATCAGCTGCAAAGAGGGCAGTTTCATAAATGCTTGAACTTTTAGGAACTCATTCTGCTATTGCCATCTTGTGGATGACCTGCAGTGTGATGCTGCTCTTTGTCATCTCCCTTTCCTCCTGCCTTGGGGAGAAATGTTTTCTGACACTCCAGATTGCCATGGCAATCCATTACCTGAAGGTTAAAAAGTATTTTAAGTCAAAAGAATTGACTTTATTAATTCGAATTAACCAATTAAAGAGAATAAAACTTTCTTCAATAAATTATGAGTTACTTTCTCCAAGTAAGATATTGAAAACTACTAGTATGCAAAGTGAACTGTAAAAAATAGCAACTGTGCCATAAAAGTGGCTTTAATTGCATTTTATAGTTCCCCTTTTATTAGAGGATTGAATTGTGCTGAAGAAGAATGATCCATTGTTTAAGGCATAAGGCTTATGTGAATCATGTGACTATTCAATGTCACAAAGCCTTGAAGATAATAGTTTTAAATATAAAAGTATAATAGACTGTGTAAAACTCAGAGACCATAACATCCAGTGGGAGGAGCTTTATTGTATACAAAAAAGCTTTCCAGCCTTATTGTGTGCTTATTATTTTTGTTCTCACATGTAATATGTGAGAGGTCCCCCACAAAAACAAAAGTCCCAAAGGCAAGGGGATATGGACATAATTATGCAATTCCCAAGTTTAAGAAGGTTTCTATGCCTAAAACGTCAAAGGCTTTGCTTTCAGGTTTACCCTCACAAATCTAGAACTAATGGCAAATCAATGTTCAGAACAAGCATTTCACTGTCCAACTGTGACAAGAGCTGCAATATATCACAGGTACCACTGGACAGCTTTTCTATCCACAAGCAACACCCATGCACACTTCCTGACTTATTCCAACCACTTGGCAACTTGCTTCCAACCTGTAAGCCTTGATTCCTGTTGATGAATGAAGCCTTCTTGGCCAGTTTCATGTATATTTGACACATACATGAATATGACCTCACTGCCATTCCCTTTGGATATTTTTTATATTGTACCTCCATATTTCTTGAGCTCTTTTCTCCTTACAATGTATTTTTACTATCACTTTGATGTTAGAAGTGTTTCAAGATCTAAAGAGTTTCTATCTGGATTCAGTATAACTTGTCTGCTTGTTTAGAAAGCCAATTCCAGACTTTATAACTGGAAAAAAAATCATATTCCATGGAAAAATATTCCTTCAGTAAGTTTTCCCTATGTTTTGTGTTTCTTAGAAACAATATAATTACTATGACTATAGCTATGATAAGAAGCCTCTGGCTTTTGCACCACAGCAAAACTGAGTCATTTCCTTTGCCAAGGTAGACCCAATTACTAAACATAATGAAGGATGGCATTAAAATACAGCAGTTTTTAGAGATGCTTCAGCCACTGCCTGGCAGAAATAAGGCAAGGAAAAACTTCAATGGTCAAAACATCTGATTTTAGAAAGACTGAAGGAATAAACCAGAAAAGACAACCACTTTTAAGGCATCATATTATATAATTTGTCAGCCAGTTTCTGATTACAGGAAAAGATTCTGTCATTGAAAGAGGTGACAAA
>NW_008652094.1:18081-24843 GCF_000695815.1 Acanthisitta chloris | reverse complement strand
TACACAGTCATCTCTACATTTCGAACTGTGAGGACATGATTAGTCAGTGCCTATTTACACAGCCCCTGGGATCTTGCACAACACTGTTCATGGAAAGGAGGGTTGAGAGAAAACCCTTTTCAATCAACAAACATTCCCAAGCACCACAACACTGCTGCCAGAATTAGAGTGCTCCAAATTTTGCTAAGTGGTAGGAGCCTCCCAAAAGTGCTTCTGCATTTAGACAGAGGGAGATATAAAGGTGAGTAAGCCATGAGGTAACTCACTCCAAGCTGTGAGGTAACTTATCACTTCTCCAATAATGGTTACGTAAAGGTCCATGTTACTCATAATAGTTTGTATTTCTCTCCTACCCTAGTTTTACACATTGCACTCCTGGGTCTGAAAGATTCCTGGTGCCTGAAAATGCACAGCAGCTCTGAAGCTGGACACAGAATCCTAATCCTCAGGTAATGAACTTCCTGAGGCTCAAGGTTTAGGAATACACGTGTAAACCACCCTGTAACCTGCCAGCTTCAGTGGTCAATTAATGTGCCCATCTCTAGGGTCAGCACATTTTGTCACCTGGCACTATATAACATTGCCCTTGGGGCTTGGAGCTCTTGCCAACCCACTGACATTATAATTAATATTCACAAAGCTTCACCTGCCCTTCAGACCTGCTGCTGCATTTCCCTGACTCAGTGCAACATGCTTAGACACAAGTTAGTGAATGTAAAATAGCTGTGGGATAAAAGATTTTTTTTTACAAAACTGATGGTTAAAATGAATATTTAAACTTTGTCTGAAAATGCTAATTTAATTGGGCTTTACATAAAGATATTCAGAGACTTCTGAGGTAACACAGGCAAGCTGTCTGATGCTTACAACTAACATGAAAGTTCAAGTTCACAATATTTTTCATGATAAGTTTTACTTCATGTCAAAAGTTATTTTCTTTTGAAGAGCAACTGTTAAAAGGGGAGCTGGTAGCAACTGCCAAAGTTGTTTTCAGCTTCTCCCTGCAAAAAGTTATCACAGTTTATTAGGATTATGACTTTCTAGGGCAAAGGAATGAATATCCATCTCTGGCAGTGTTCAAGGCCAGGTTGGATGGGTTCTGCAGCAACCTGGGCTAGTGGGAGGTGTCCCTGCCCATGGGAGAGGGTGGAATGAGATGAGCTTTAAGGTCCTTCCAACCCAAACCATTCCATTGATACATGGTAAGCAACAACATTTTGCTTCAGAAAGGTGCCTTTCTGTTATCTCTGTTTTTAATTACGCTCTGGTTGAGTTGTGTCCTGTTCTGCAGTTTCCCTCTCTTTGGGTAATGGCTTTTCTGTGTGGGGGCACATTATACAGTTAAACCTGCATAGCAAAATGGGCAGAGACACTTGGTAGAGCACAAACCTGCTGGACCTACTAGAACTGGTTAATTCCCAGGGGAAGCAATAGAAGGAAATGCTTATGGAAACATATAATTTATATTGTGCAGCCAAACATTGCATAATTAAGAAGTAACAAATATAAATGCATATTTCTTATCTTTAATGCATTTCTTTGCCTATAAGATTTTTTGCCTAGACACTAATTACTTGATTGAATCCTATTCGCCACCCTCTGTCTCCCACTCCCTGTATCTGTACCACACTAGTTCTGTATTTCTTCAGGAAAGTGATAGCCATGTGCATTTAACTTGAACACAAATTATTTCAACTGCAGAACACTTGGCATGAATGAACTATAAACCTGAGAATTCTGAACAAGATGTCTAAAGTCATTTTACATAGCTCCCACATATTACTTAAAAGATCTGAGGATCTGTTTATTTTCTGAGGGGATTTTTAGGTTCCGATGTTTCAAGAATTCAGAATACAAGCAGTTTTCATATAAACACTGAATTTCATTAGAGATTATTAGAACTGTTGAGAGGCCTTGCAATACAGAAGTAATTGATCTGTTCTATTCAAATGAAGAACACTTGTGTACAGTTTAATAAAAAGCATCTCTCATAAAGATTATGTCCTACATATTGTGGGAATTCTGTCACCATAGACAGCCTAGATTAATTGCAATAAACAGAAATTGTCACTAAAGCTCTCAGCTTATGCCATCTAATATTGTGTGAATAAATTTCATTTTCTAATATTATGAAACAGCCAAGAGTATAATAAATCATCTACCTAAGTCCTTTGAGAATTTTTGCATAATTTACCAAAACAAATTGATTTTAGCAGTAAAGCTACTAATTTACATGGGGAGGAATGGTTTTCATAGTGTGATGAATTTAATTTCTATTTCCCTGTTTGCATGAATTCACTCCAGCAATTCATCACTGCTAGAATTAACCTACAGCCTCATTTCAGTTGAGCAGACACAGAACATACACCTGGGTGACAATAAACTGCCTTTCAAAGGTAAGAGGTGAAATCTAGTGAAAAACATTGGAAAGGCCACACTGCCTATCAAAAATATAAACAACAAGCTGCTGCACAACAATACTAAACATTTGGAGAATTTTATCCATAGATTGGTTGTCAGCTTTACAGTTCTGAACTCTAATCTTTCCGATTTATAAAGGTTTATTCTACAATGGGATATCTTCTTATGAAAGAACAAGGGTGTAAAATAGTTTGTAGAATGTGTAGGTTTAAATTAGAACAGAATGAACCCTCTCTTCAGTGTTTCCAAATGAGTCATGAATCTAAACACTTACAGCATGCACAATATTGGAATAAATTATATTTTGCAGTTGGTTCAAGCTGGTTCATGTTGGACTGAGAAGTAAAATTTCACTGGCAACCCAAATGTGAAAGGAATGAATTTGTAGGTTCATGTCCACTGTCTAGCATAAGACAATTTAGTGGCTACTGGGAATCCAAAGTTAGTGAATTTGCAGGTCTGGAGATCAGTGCAAGAATGTATTTTCCTGCACTGTTCTCTATCAGGCAGGAGGCTCATTCCCTGAGGTTACCTTAGAGCTGGGATTCAATCAGCACTGTTCAAACATGTCATCCTTCCAGCAGGGCAAAAGAGGAGAAAAACTATTCAGAATTGTCCCTTGTTCAGTCAAGAAAGTCTTAAAATACTCCCATGCCTTCTCAGATATCAAACCCAAATGAAAACTGTAGGAATCCAGGGTAGGGAGCACTGTAGCTAAAAATGGATCCTTCCTCCCCACTTCTTGGGCAGCTGAGAGCATCAGATCTGTTGTTCTCTAGCAAATACAGCTGTAGGAAACTAAACAATAAAGGAATTTACCTCTTTTGCCTGCTGAGCTTAAGACAGTTGGTTATTTTCAAGGCATACTAGTACTTGGTACTTGGGCCTGTGGATATAGCAGGAATATCATACTGCAAAAGAAGATATATCCAGAATTGTACAGGAATGGAAATAGGGAACAGACTGGCTACTTTGCAACTTTTCACCTCCCTTCATCCTAGGATGGACTTAGGATAAGAAGCAGAATGCTTCTTTGTCATGATCCAGAACTGATTTATGAGGCCACTCACCTCACTATCTATAAATGTTAAATTACAATGAGTCAAAAATTGTTAGCTAGGTAAGGACATGATGTGTTTGAAAGGAGAGTTGTCACTCACTCTGTTTAGCAGACAGAATATGGAAATTAATTTCACAGAAAACAACTTGCTTCTCTGAGGGAAAAGGACACTGAAGATATTTATGGATTATTTGATTAGATCCTTTCAGCAGCAGCGAACAGGATGACGCAGTAGCAGTCTGTGTTTACTTCATACTGAACCTGAAAAGGATTCAGCATTTACATATTCTCCTCAAAAGCACCAGATGCACATTCTTAAATCAAGTTATAAATGGCACTGACAAGACTTCATTCTTTTAATGCAAAAAGAGACATTATATGGTACAGACTGTGCCTGTACTTCACTTCCCAGACTTTTTATGCCCAAAACCCTATAAATGTTCTCAATTCGAATAAGTAGAAGAGAAGTTAAATACTCACTTGAAAATGCATGTGTTTGCTTGTGGAGTCTATGTTCATTCAACAACATTTGATTTACATATGTTATGTATAATTATTCCAAATATAAATATTCTATGTAAAAAGAAAATTCTAAAGACAGCACAGTCATTTTTACCTCCAACCACCAGTTGCAAGATTCACATCTGTGCACTGCATGCATTGCTTGAGATCCACTTCTTCATTGTACAGGTTGTAATAGTGCCAACAGCAAGCTGCAGTGCTTCCCCTGGGGTTTTGAAACAGTTCAGGGGAAGTTTTCTGGCCATGTTAACTAGATCACAAGCTTTTCTGGGCTCAGCAATTTTTTTTCTTTGCTTACTGCAACAGTTCTGGAACTCCTAGATGCTTTTATTGCACCAAAAATGACTCTTAATCAGACACGTTGTTGGGTCTCGTGAGAATATATAAGATTAGTACAGTATGTGATAGCATAGTATAATATAGCATGTTAAGGGGTTGGAATGCACCTTATAGATCATCCAGAGCCACCCCCCTGCCCTGGGCAGGGACCCCTCCCCCCAGACCAAGCTGCTGAAGGCCTCATCCAGCCTGGCTTTGAACTTTGCCAAGGTTAGGGCAGCCACAGCCTCCCTGGGCAACCTGTGCCACTGTCTCACCACACTCACAGTGAAGAATTTCTTTCTGATATCTAATCTAAATGTTCCCTCTTTCAATTTATCCCCATTACTCCTTATTCTATCACTACAGTTCCTAACATTTGCCTTATTTCCCAAATAACTCATTTTGACTCATTTCCTCCTCCTTATTTTTGTCTTGGTAATCCTAATAACCTGTTATGGATCTTATTGTGTCACTATCAGCTTTTTTGCCTTTTTCCATTCTGACTTTTAAGATCACATCTTGATTGCTCTATGGAAGCTTCTAACATTAATAATTATTTTGTTGCACTTTCATGCCTATTTCAAATATCCTAAGCCCAGCTATACTATGAGGCATGAATGTCCTGAACACATTGTAATGCCTTCACTGTATTTTAGCCTATTTCCTGGATTTTCTTCCAAAAAAAAATAAAAAATGAGAGGCAGAGGAAAGAGACAGAAGAAAGGGTGGAGAAACTATTTTGTTAAGGAAGCTCAACACAACCTCAAGAGGCTGAATACTTTTAAAACCAGCCTTTCATGCCCTTGATTCTCCAGGCTGCATTTCCCCTTTAATAATTTCCTCCCATGGAGGGATTTGGAACTTCATGGTCTGTGGCATGGAACTGTCTAGGAAGAAAGACACCTGAAAACACAAGTTCCTTATGAAAAAATTTAGCTCTCCTTTAATTAGAAAAGCAACTCTCTAAGCATTAGTGTAACAGCAAGTAAAGACAAAAGAGTGCAATGGAGTTTTGGGGGATGTAGTTTGGGGTTTTTTAATTCATCTCTAGTTCACTGCAGAAAAAAGGTGAACCTGAGAGAATAAATAATATCCTCCCTCTGTGTAGTAGTTCACAGCTCTTCATGGTCTATCAACACACATGACCAATAAAGGCTGCTTGCATCAGACACAAAAACATTATCTTTAATCTGCTTATTTTATAGGAAAATGCTCAAGACTGACATAAAATTTTCTAAATCATGACCTGTTAACTTTAACAGTCATGTTCTTTTCTACATCTTGGCTGCCTGCTAAACGGATGCATTATTACTGCAGCTTTCATCACCAGCTCCTGCAGTAATCCTTCTGTTTAATGATCCTGATTTAAAAATCGTTAGAGTTAACAACTCCTGATATTTTACTTTCAGCATTTTGGCATTCAGAACTGCTTAAATGAAACAGTTCAATCTCCTAAGTGACAATAATAGTTCTCATTACACCAACCTGCAGGACTTCCATTCTGTTACATTTTGATATATTATAGCCTACTCTGCTATAATCATTAGCATTGTATTAAAAATACACTTCATCTTTGTCAGAAAGCTCATCAAATATTGAATTTTTTGTTTGGAAATTTAACTTTCTTCCTGGGAATCACTCTTCCTCTTCCCATGTTGAACATGGGCTACAGATCAAAGTGTAAAGGTCTGACTGGCTCATGCTGCTATTGCAAGTGTGTACAAAGTGTATTAAAACTGCCAATTGTTAGACTGATTCATGAATACCACAGTCCACACTGTGATACCTGGAAGGTCTCTGGGCAGCCATTTAAATCAGTTCTTTAAAGAGTGCTGATAGCACTGCAAGGTTTAAAATCTCAACTTAAGTGGTTCTGAGTTTCTAAGAAGTGGTTAATTTTACTTTTGTTTACTGCACACTGCTACAAAAGGTGATGCCCCTAATAAAACTAAGAATTCAAGCCTATCAGCAGAAGGGAGAGTAGTAGGGGTAGTAGGTATTTCTGCTTATGTTTTCATTACAGTAACTGATGCTACTTTTTGGAAGAGAACTGTCACATTAGTAATAATATGGAAAATATTCAGAATATTCATTAATGCGAAGTTCATAAAATATTCGGGTTGGAGAGGACCTTGAAGCTCCTCTTGTACCAACCCTGCTGCCATGGGCAGGGACACTTCCCACTAGCCCAGGTTGCTCCAAGCTCCATCCAACCTGGACTGGAACAATTGCAGGGATGGGGCAGCCACAGCTTCTCTGGGCAACCTGTGCCAGTGCCTCAGCATCCTCATAGGGAAGAATTGATTCCTAATATCCAATCCAGCCCTACTCTGTGTCAGTGTGAAGGCATTGCCCCTTGTCCTGTCACTTCAGGCCCTTGGAAAGAGTCTCTCTCCAGTCTTCATATCACCTGTCAGAACCTGTTTACCAAAGCCAGT
>NW_008652094.1:15274-18056 GCF_000695815.1 Acanthisitta chloris | reverse complement strand
GGTTCAGCACACTTCTTACAGCACAGCCTGGAAATACTGGTCAGCTTGTGCAAACCCTACCATTCCATCCTGGAGTCATTCCTAGACATAGTGAAGCACTGAAGAATCAGTCAAATTTGGGGCCTGTAACTGAGTGAAGAAAGGTAAGAGACATCTTTCCTTCCTCACCATGTCTGCGTGGCATAGTCTCAGCTTGGCCAAAAAATAACACAGCGCTGAGCGTGACAGAAAACAGATTTGCACTGAAGAGATCTCTTAAGTGTAGCAACAAATTTAGTACTCCCACTTTAATACAGAGTGGGAATCAAGAAAGAAGGTGTTTAAGCTTTGCAATTCCCAACTTGTGTCACCAAATTTAGTAGTCCCACTTTAATACAGAGTGGGAATCGAGAAAGAAGGTGTTAAAGCTTTGCAATTCCCAACTTGTGTCTCAAGAATCAGATAGAATCCAGAGAGAAAAAGTAGGAAACAAGATTTGGGCTGTCTTGGCTTAAAACAGCAGTAAGGTAATGGGAGGAAAATCAAGGTTAAACCTTAGATGGAAAAAATAAAATCCCATAAAGATAATCTTTTAACAAAGTCATCAGAGTTGTGAAAGGAACTGGTTATGTTGCAGTAATTGTGAAAACACAGGTTCTTGGCTGTTGAATTTTGGACTTTGTGATAGTTTCTATTCATTTGTGCATTTTTGAAGCTTAGTTCATTGAGCATTTCAATAGCTCATTTCTGTGGTTAAATCAAAATCATAACATCCAAAGGAGCAATGCCACAGATAGGAGTGATATCAAAGAGCCTTCAGTAACTACAAGGGAAATGCACAAGACAATGTTGTTTGTTACAGAACCCTGGCAGATAACTGGGATAACTCTCTGACTAGGAAGCTCACCGATTTTAAAGCACTTCAAACTCAAGATTCAAACAAAAGTTCTATTATTAGAGATAAAAAATAATTAAAATAACAAGGAGTTGGGAAAAGTGAAGTTCTTGAAACCTGTCAAATGTTCTACACTTTCCTGCTTTTATGATTTTATAGTGAAAAGAGGAGGAGAGAAAAAATCAATACAATTTGCTACACTAGGAAAGTGGGAGATGACATTCTGTTTTCTGTGTAATTGCATCATGTATTTGTCCATCCAGCAGTTCAGTTCAATCTGAGCAATGGGCAATTGTCTCACAGAAAATAAATTACTAGGAGTGTTAAGAAAACTGGGAGCTACACAGCTCCATTTATTCTTTTGTACCCCTTGCTGATTAATAGTTATGGAACAAAAATGACTGAGAGAAGTGAGAAGCAGAGGCTGTGTGTGATATAAAGCAAAAGAAAGAGTTTCATGCTGAAGATGAAAATTAAAAGCTGGGAGTGGTGGGATGATACACAGAGAAAGAATTAGCAGGTTTGACTTTTTATTTTAATTGGAAAGTAATTGAATCAAATCTTGGTAAGGCAATTTTCCAAGCACAAGAATAAGACAAGTAATAACAGAGGCACAGAATGTCTATAATACAAAAGTTCCTTTCTACAGAAAAACAGAAAGGGTTATTAAGCATTGGAATGTGCTGCCCAGGGAGGTGGTGGAGTCACCATCCCTGCAGGTGTTCAGGGAACAACTGGACATGGCACTCAGTGCTCTGGTCTAGCTGACAAGGTGGTGATTGGTCAAAGGTTGGACTCGACCTTGGAGGTCTTTTCCAACCTAATTGATTCTGTGATAGTGAAGATTTCAGTGACCATGCAAAACTGAAAAGACCCTGGAAATTCCATGTACTTCTGAGGTTAGGCCACTCTGCTTTCAAAACCTCTGAGTGGACACCATGCTAGAAAGGTAAGAAGACAACATAGGTCCTTCAACATAATTTAGATGTCAGATTGTCAGCTTAAAGCATGGTGGCTCCAGTATCCAGATGTCATATTCAGGAGGTCTCATGCAGGGAGCCTGATCACCTTACAGCTGATGTGGATGTAGAAAGGGCTCTCTGGGCGTGTTACAGATTTCTATACATGCAAACTATAGTCCTCTGCACTGAGGCAAATGTCCCTGACTCTGGTGGTCTATCCTAATTCTCACCTATCTCATTTATGTGCCTAAAAGGGCCTTGACAAAGGACCATCAGATTCTGTATTGGCAATTAGGCTGCACTGGCCACAAAGGCAAAAATATACTGAAGCTCTTACAGCTTCATCTTTCTAGAGAGCTCTGTACTCACTTCTTGTAACTGTCTAGCCCATACTATGTTTACTACCTTCCTGTGCAAACCTACTACGTATTAGCATTTTATGTGATATAATACAGGAATTAGAGGCAAGTTACTTTTGCTGATACCTTGCTCTTGAAGATATTCCAAGGAATAAAGCTTACACATAGCAAGGCTATCAGAAAGTGCCAACTGTTTCATAACCACCAGCTCTAAGCAATTTCAGTCTCATCCAAAAAATGCAACTTACACTGATTTAAAAAAAATAACAGTTGTCAATTCCAATTATTCATCTCAAAGTGAATCTTGGCTTCATATCAATTTGCTTTTCATCAATGAGTCAATCCAGCCAAAACCCCTAATTATCATTTACTTCAAAAGACAAACTGTTATTTAGGCAAGAGTTCTTTTAGTTCTAATGTAACAGTTTAGATGTACATTCAATTAAATTTGAGTATATGTCTATGTCTATCTCAGTAGATCTGTGTTTTAGGGCATACCATACATTTTTAGGTTAAGAAATCTGATTTGTGTTTGAATAAAGAATTACTCATTACAGAGACTGTATCACTGGAGGTTTAAGGTTAAA
>NW_008652094.1:0-15243 GCF_000695815.1 Acanthisitta chloris | reverse complement strand
CTGCTGAAAGCCAAAAGAACACCAAATGGCTTTCAATGGATTCTACTTCAGATTATTCACATTACATGTCATATACCTGTAATCCACCAGGGTAACAGTCTCAGCTTCAGTGGCTGAAATCCAGCTGCTCATGGATAAATCATTACATCAAATTGCCAGTGTGCTGCTCATTTCTAGTTAGACCACATACAGCATTTCAATGGCACAGGAATTTCAAGTAATCCTGTACACTGAAGGGCTGGTAAAAATCACTTTCATGTAAGGAAAATGTGGTACTTCTAGAACACCACATTGAACGTAGCCACAACTAATTGGCTAAAAACAACACTAAAATAGACATGCAGAAGAAGAATTAAAGACTGAGATGTTGACTTTGGTTGGTTTTGTTCAATCTGCCACAGTAAGATTTGTGACAACACAAGAGAGATCAACCAGAAGAGTATAGTTCCAGATCAAAATTCTGTCTCATTTTCCTACTTAGAATCATCAAGGTTGGAGGACACCTCTAAGATCATCAAGTCCAACTATTAACATGCCACTGCTGGAACCTCTAAACCCTGAAACATGTCCTCCTGTGCCAGATCCAGATGCCTCTAAAACACTTCCAGGGATGGTGACTCCACCACTTCCCTGGACAATATTCCAGTGCCTCTTTTTATGGCTGTTCCCTCTAGTCCCCTCCCTGCAGCCACAGCAGGAGAGACATCCCCCACCTCTCTCCAACCCCTGTCAGGGAGTTGTATAGAGCCATGAGGTCACCCCTGAGCCTCTTCTCAAGACTGAACAAACACAACTCCCTCAGCCCTTCCCCATGTGCTCTAGCCCTTTCCTGCCCTCATTGTCCTTGGCTGGACTCGCTCCAGTGCCTCAGAGGCCTTTTTGCAGTGAGTGCCCAAACCTGAGCACAACACTAAGCTGTGACCTCCCCAGTGCCTAGTCCAGTGAGATGAGCCCTGCCCTAGTCCTGCTGCCACACTCTTCTTGATCCAGGCCAAGATCCCATTGGCCTTCTTGACCACCTGTACACACTTTTGGCTCCCATTGAGCTGTTCCACCAGCACTCCCAAGTCCCTTTCTGATGAGCAGCACTGGAGCCACTCCTCTAGCCTGGAGCTGCATGGGGCTGTTGTGTCCCAAGTGCAGGACCAGCACTAAGTCTTACTGACCCTCGTCCAGTGAGAGATAATGTGAATAACCAGGTTGATGTTATCCTTGCTCTCTGGACCTGCAGGGGATGTCCTTCTCTTGGTCTGGAAAACACTCTGAAGCAGCACTGATCAGAATGACCTGGAGAAACTCAGAACATGAGTTCAGAGATCGGTGAGATTCATGTGAAGTTCTTAAATCACCTTAAAATAATTCTTTGCAAGCCAAACTAGAGCAACTGCATTGTGTACTCAAATGACTAACCTTGTCATCTTCTCCTACATACAGAATATTATTATGATTCACTATAGAGAGAATCAAATCCTATTCCCACATCTGAAGGCTTAATTGTTTGGCAGAGTTAATTCTCTAGAGCTTTTAGCTGATTTTTTTCTTCTCTCCTGTAGCTACAAAAGACTCTTCCTACAGTGACAGCAGCTTTGCTGTTTCACCTCTCTCTACGCACAGAACAGTTACCTGGCCAGCAGATACACGTGCTGCAGCACAGCATGAGAAGCTTATCAATGGGCTTGTGCAGTCAGCAGTAATTGTTTGGCAGAGTTAATTCTCTAGAGCTTTTAGCTGATTTTTTTCTTCTCTCCTGTAGCTACAAAAGACTCTTCCTACAGTGACAGCAGCTTTGCTGTTTCACCTCTCTCTACGCACAGAACAGTTACCTGGCCAGCAGATACACGTGCTGCAGCACAGCATGAGAAGCTTATCAATGGGCTTGTGCAGTCAGCAGGTCACTAGTGTCTCTTTTGAGAGTGGAGGAGGCTGAAACAGCTACAGAGCACTGATGGAGAATTCCTACCTAACCAAATATTTCACTAGTTGTTGCACTTCTTGATGCATAACTCACTTGTAAAGGTTGGACCCTAAGGACAGGATTTGCTCTGCAGAGGCTTATCCAGAAAAGGATTTTCAAACTAAAAATTGCTGAGTATTAAGTTGGAATGAATTAAGAAGTAACCCAAACAAAACCACAACTACCAAGTTTTGCATTATTTACAATATGTGCATATCAGAGAAGGAGTTGTCCAAGGCAAAAAAGAAGAGATCCTGCATAGAAGTTTGTTCAGTAGGAGAAAAATGCAACATTACAGAGAAGAGTACAATGGGAAATATGGATATGTATTTCACTTGGAAAGACTGACAAGAATACCTTGAAAAAGCTCATCTTAGGAACAATTAGCAGTGTTTCAGTAGAACTAAAAGGAGTAACTTGAGGTATGGTTCTCTACCTGTGTTTGGCAGAAGATCTTGAAATCAGGTTAATTTCTCAGTGTTTTCTGAAGGTTTTTTGAGAACCTGCCTGAGAAGGTATGCCCTGACTAACCTTTCACAAGGTTTTTGAAACTAATCTTACCTGTACTACTTCTCATCCTCCAGATCTAGGAGTAGTGCTTCTTCCATAAAATCTCCTAATGCCTTATGTTTGTGCAGGAATTATTTCCTTCAAACTCAGTGCTAAGAGAAGAGCTTAAGACATGGATTAGCTTTATTCTTTAGAGTTTTATTCCAGTTCCTACCATCTGGAAACATGTATAAACCACCACAATCAGTATGGTACATAAAGAGTAGCAAAGTGGTAAATAACAGCAACAGGTAGTTTTTGCAGGTTAAGCATGAAGTCTGACAAAATGGGCCAATTAATACAAGTTGTATTTTACTACAACTAAGCATCCATAAGCAGTAAACACAAGACATACAATCAGAAAGGAAACTACCCTGGGAAAGACAGACCCAGCAGAGGATGTTAATGTCACAGTGATTGGGCAATTCACAGTGAAATCCCAAAGGAAATGAATGGCAGCAAATCATTTTACTCCTCTACCTAGGAATGCTTCTTGCAGATTGGGGGTTCATATGTAAAAATCATGTTTAAAGATTGGAATAGGCTCAGAGAGACACATAATGTTATATAAAGGTTATAGAAAAATACTTGTAGTGAAAGATTTAAAGAGTTCAATCTCTTTAGCTTATCAAAAGGAAGACTGAAAGCAATTAAAAATTGTTACTGCACAACACACGATCAGTTACAAAAGGGCTCTACAGCTAAGCAAAGAACAGCATAACATCAAAGTGAAGGCAGGCAAAGCAAAATTAAAAACAATTGGCTTTAACTGTAACTGTGATAGAATAACTGGAGCAAATTTCTCTCTCTTCAGGAATACAGATTGCCATAGAGAAATTCAGCCACACAGAAATTCCTGTGATCAAGGCAGAGTCATTAGGATAAGCATATGATAAATTAAAAAAGGTAATTTCAGGCAAGAGAAGTCTGCTAAGCCATAAACTATACATCTGAACAGTCTGGCCAGTCTGAATGTGAGTAGCTGCTGTAATGAATCAATGAATGTGAAATATAAATCAGTTACCAGATAATTAAGACTTGTGAGTAGCCAAAGGGTAGGAATGATTTTGATGTCCAGAACCAAAACAGCATGTTCTGCAGAATCACAGGATGGTTTGGGTTAGAAAGGACCTGAAAGATCACCTAGTTCCAACCCCTCTGCCATTTTTTCCATTAAAATAACTGGAAAATTCCTACTAATTTAACATGAACATGCTGTTATTCTCTCTTTTGTGAAATCCATCTTTTCTGATTTTTTTTTAAACAATAAATACCAACTTTTATCGACCTGGTTTCTGTCTTCGCTTTGACAGTTACACACATTGTCTCTTCACAAGGCAGAGCAGCACATGCTGGTTTGGGATTTCAGTCAAAGAGCAAAAATTCACTCAGTATTTCCCATTCATGTCCTTGTTTGGTTGTTGTTCTTGTGAGACTTTCAGAAAGAAATGAATGAGGAGAAAATATCAACTACAGGGAACCAAGGGTGCATACTTGACATAAATCAAGAATCAATAACACATCCTAAGGAAGTATTCTGGCATATCACTATGTGATGGCACATGCCATTTTTAAAAACAGAATTCTATTAGGTCCCACACTGATTTTCTACCCAGACTGTCTAATTAAGACATAAAGCATGCAAATGCACAAGTTAATCACATGAGGTAGCATTGTAAGGCTTTATACACAGTCCCAAAGTCTACTGAATGCCTCCTGAATAAAAGACATTTCTTTTCCTTTTGTATCAATAGGGTTTTTATGAACTAACACTGCTAGTTCACTTTCCTTCACTGAATCAGTAACTGCACTGGTATTCGTAAACCAGGTTAAGTATGAGGACTGTTAGTCTCCTTGTCTGACTTCCCTTGGCCATAGGTGGCCAATAGTCAGCATTGGCCCAGGTGGCCAAGAAGATCAATGGCATCTTGACTTGTATTAAAAATAGTGAGGCCACAGGCCCAGGGCAGTGATTGTCCCTCTGTGCTGGACACTGCTGAGGCACCTCCAGTGCTGTGTCCAGTTCTGGGCCCATCACAACAAGAAAGGCATTGACATGCTGGAGAGCGTCTAGAGAAGGGAATGAAACTGGGGAAGGGGCTGGAGAATCAGCCCTATGAGGAGAGACTCAGAGAGCTGTGGAGGCTCAGCCTGGAGAAAGGAGGTTCAGGGGGTACCTTTTCACTCTCTATAACTCCCTGACAGGAGGTGCAGCCAGGTGGGGGTCAGGCTCTGCTCCCATGAAACTAGCGACAGGACAAGAGGAAATGGGTTCAAGCTGCACCAGGAGAGGCTCAGGTTGGACTCTGGGATGAATTTCTTCACTGAAAGCATTGTCAGGCACTGGAAGGAGCTGCTCAGGGAGGTGGTGGAGTCACCATCCCTGGTGATGTTCAAGAAATGACTGGACACAGTGCTGTGGTGTAATTGACATGATGGTGATGGGTCACAGGTTGGACTTGATCATCTTGGAGGGCTTTTCCAACCTAAATGATTCTGTGCTGTACAACTTGGACACAAAGGCTTCCCAGCTGTGATGGGTTCTAAAAGGAGAAAGGAAATTCAAGAGTCCCTTGACCTTCACAGTCATAAAAAGTCACCCTTGTGCTAAAAATTTGCTCTGCCTTCAGCAAACAGAAGAAAGCTATGGGGTATTTGCTTTCCCTAAAAATAGGGTAGGAAAAAAATTAACATCTGAAAACAGTTACATTTGCATATTTGTCCTTCATTGACAGAGCAAATAACAGACTGCTTAGCTTGAAACATATGGCCTGAAGTTCTACTGACTTGAGGGGAACATAAATCTGATTCACATGGATGAAAGTCTCTGAATACAGAGATGAATACGAGATCAACATTATGCATTGAATTCACACCTCCTGGAGTGTCCCTTATGCGTTTGTTGACCAAAGAAGAGATTAATTGTTTCACTTGTAGGAATTCTGCTGGTGCTTGAATTTCAGAAAGGCAAATATTTAAGATAGCAAAATAAAATCACTGGCAATCAAAATTGGATATTTATAAAGCCACTGATAAAAGCCTCATCAATATTCAGAAGGAAATATAATCCTTTCTTAAAGAGCAAACAAACCCCCATTTATCAGTCACAGTTTGACAAGGGAACAGTTCTTACTTCAGAAATTGTCTTAATCTTAAATGAAAATGTTTCAAAAGAATGAAGAAAATTAGAAAATGGAGCAAGAAATCCCAACTGATTGGGCATGTCAGAAAAGTGCTGATAGGCAATACATCATGTCTGACCCCTCCAACCTCTGATCGAAATCTAAATTGTCCTCTGTAGAAATCATTAGATTGTAATTATTTTTTCAAAAGACTCCTGATTATTAAAATGGCATTGGATTCTCACTAAGTGATATTCCCAGAATGAAAATTATTTCATCAGAATAATAAGAATCCTGCTAGAAACATCAGTACAATGGAGAGTTTGTACCAAATCAAAAAAAATTAAAAATTAATACATCTGCAGCTGAAAAATTTTACCTGCACAGCATGGAATAAATGAGCTACCTAAGTTACTACAGCTAAGAATTTTAATGAGGAAAAGTCTCTCTGATTAGTACTCTTCACTTCAGTATTAAAAAAAAACATCTTGATGGCTCTGTTTTTGGACTCAGCTGCTTCTAGCTACAACCCAAAGAGCAGAAATTTGGCAGCTGTTGTCCATTGGCTTATTGGCTCATAGATGAATAAGCCTTTTGCAACACACATGGGCAAAAACCCCACCTATAATCACAGAACAATTAACAGTCTCAATAAATAACTGCATTATCCAAACAAACTCAGTGAAAAACTAATGTGCATTTCATATTCTGAACAAATGTGTCTTTAGTTGTTTGATACACTTGAAAACTTAACAGGAAATGCTTCAGAAAACTTGTTGGTATTAGCTGGGCCATTTGACTTTATGGTCTTGGTCTGGTTTACTTCTGGTGGTCATAAGAAAATGTAACTGAAGATGGAATTATTTTTATTTCACTTAAGTATTGAGCATAGCACCCAGTTCTGCCCCTCTGCTCTGCTCTGGTGAGACCCACCTGCAGTGCTGCCTCCAGCTCTGGGACCAGCACAAGAAGGACATGGAGCTCTTGGAGCAAGTCCAGAGGAGGCACCAAGGTGATCAGCAGGGTGGAACAGCTCTTCTGGGAGGAAAGGCTGAGAGAACTGGGATTGTTCAGCCTGGAGAAGAGAAGCTTCAAGGTGACTTATTTGTGGCCTTCCAGTACCTGAAGGAGCCTACAGGAAAGGGGCAGAGAGACTATTCCCAATGGCCTGGAATTACAGGACAAGGGGGAATGGCTTCACACTGGCACAGAGTAGGGTTAGATTAGAGATTAGGAAGAAATTCTTCCCTGTGAGGTGCTGAGGCACTGGCACACGTTGCCCAGAGCAGCTGCAGCTGCTCCGTTCTGGAAGTGTTCCAAGCCACTTGGATAGGCCTTGAAGAAACCTGGTCTGGTGGAAGGTGTCCCTGCCCATGGCAGGAGGTGGAACGAGATGATCATTAAGGTCCTTTCCAACCCAAACCGTTCTATGAATCTACAACAGGAGGATGAAAATGGGAAATGAAGCTAAAGCCCATAAGTGATATTCTTTTTGATACCAACTTGGAAAACTAGTTTTAAGACAGAGTTATAAAACTTCCTTGCTGCTCAAAAACAAATGAAGGTACAAGCAATGTTAGTCAGCCACCTGCAAAAGGCACGGAGGAAAAGAGAAAACTAGCACTCTGTCTTAACTTTTAAGGACAAGGATAAACATTTTAAATCTGGTAGCATCAACTTCTGAAACCCCAATATGTCTCTCAGCTGTCACCAGATTATTTTTACTGCCTGAGCAGCATGATGTCTCAGATTTGGGTTTATACACTGGACTACCTGACTCCAACAAACTGTGCCATACTTTCCCTCCCTGAAGGGACTGGGGGTAACCTGAGCAGCAGTAAGGTGGGAGAAGAGGTGACTGGAATTAAGTTGAGCCTGGCAAAAGGGGAGAGTAAGTGTTCTAAATGTCTTTTTATGTTTTCCAATACCATAATCCATAGCTATTTATTCCGATTGGGAAAAGATGAGTTAAATTCCCCAAGATGAGTTTGGGAAGTGATTTCTTTGTCTATTTTGACCCTGAATTTTCCCCACTCCTGTTCTTCCTATTTGCACTGTAGGGGTGAAGGACAGTGAGCAACCTGCTGAAATATCTGAAGTTCTCTCTCTATTCTCTATTCTCACTGGCACCAAACCTATCTTAGCCTTTTTGCTAGTTTAACTCTTTCATAAATTGAATTTAAATATATTAGCCTGATTGAAGATTTTAAAAATCTTGGAAGAAGGCACTATTTGGTTGTTAAAAGCATCCATGTGCAGAGGGCAAATTGTGGCCTCTGCCTCCTCCTGTTTGTCAGCATGGGGAGCAGTAGCATTGGAACTCCTGATTCCTATTTGTAAGTGCACAGGCACAAAGGGAGGAACCCTGCCTCTCTGCTCCCTGGCTCATTTAATCTGTGCCACAATTCCATTTATTCCACTGAATGGAAGAGCAGGAATTGTTATTCACCTCCAGCCCAGAGGAGCCTCCAGTCTGTTTCAGGCCTGCAGGCAGCATTACTATGTAAAACTGCTGAATAAGAAATAGCAAATAATCAATGGAGCAGTAAGAGGCTAAGGCAACTGAAATTCCAGCTATTCTTTTTCCTTCCAGTTTATCCCTTGCTGATGTCAATGTTTTTTAACACAAGAGTGTGTAAATACCTGATGAGGGTAGTGAACATGGAGCCAAACCCTTTTCACTGGTATGAAGTGAAAAGAAAATAGATAATCTCAGCAAATTGAAATGCAGGAAAGTACATTTAAACGCAGGAAAAACTTTTTCACTGTGAAGACAGTCAAACCCTAGAATTGGTTGTCAGGCACTGGAATAGATTGTCCAGGGAGGTGGTGGAGTCACTATGCCTAGAAGTGTTTTATAAGGCATCTGGATCTGGTGCAGGAAGATATGGTTTAGGGTTTAGGGGTTACAGTGGAGTGACAGGTTGACTAACTGACCCTGATTTGGGCAGGGAGGTGGATTAGACTATCTCCAGAGGTCCCTTCCAGCCTTATCCAGTGTGTGACTCTATGGTGACACTTCCAACAGTTACTTTCCTACCTGTGAACAGCAGCACAGAAATCAAAGAAGTCAATGTAGTCCCTGTGATTAATGCAGGGCAGTGCCACTCAAGCCCATAAAAAGACATCTGAAAGTGCCTGAAATGATGGCTTTCAAAAAGAAATTGCACTCAAATCACCCAGCTGCAGACAATTTTAGTAAAAACATTGCTGAGCTGATGGTGTTTCCATTGGCTCTGGTTTGCAAACCTTCTATTAATTTCTCAACTGAAGCTACATAGGCATTCATCTTCAGAAAAGCTATTTCAAAGATAAATGAAAGCATAATATGAAAATAAGACTAATATATTCTCTGAAAAGGGTGCTAGTGTTCATGTTCCTCACAGCATAAATCAGAGGTCAGATGGTCATTCACATGAGAATGGCTAAGGCTCCCTTAAATTCACACCCACTGCCATGCAATTTCTGTTACCTGTATTAAGAAATGAGCTAATGTACACATATTCCCGTGGCCTGAACCTAAGAATATTATCAAAAATAACACCTTACAGAAAGCCTGGAACAGGGGAAGGCAAATATACTGAAGAGAATATTACTGTCTTCCTGTGGCTTGATCATTTGGAGTTAAATGCTTTTCATGTACATAAGAGAGTTTTGTTAAGAGCTAAGAAATACTTTATGTTCTGAGACAGTGGAGCTGAAGAGTTTTTCTATAGTGGTTACTAAGAATGCTTTGCATTCCTTGGAAGAAACTAAAATAGAGAACATAGCTGGCAGGAATACCATTGTTGTGGACATTGGATTAAGCACTTCAAGTCCCAATTAGGTGAATCAGAAGAAATTCCTGAAGCAGAGTTTATTCCAGAACTGCTGTACATGAAACAGTTGAAATTATTCTGGTTTTGTCCTTTGTAGAATGACAAGAATGAAAATACTCTGACTTTGTATTTTACAGAGATGAAAAACTGCCTTCTAATTTTATGTCTGTTTCCTCTGGAGATTTTGAGGTGGGTTTTTTTTGTGAGTGCAGCAAGGGAAGGCAGCATTCCAGAAATCCAGCCACCTCTAAGGTGAAATGCAGTGATCAGCAAAGCTACAAAATGATTGTTGATAGGGATATTAAGAGTATCACTAAAAATTGGAGGTGTGAAATGGCACTTCATAGCAGATATCTCAATTGGGTTGAGAGCCAAGCAATCACAGAAGGCAAGAAACATACTGAGCAGCCTTCAGTTTTCATATATCCTGTGAGAAAATTTTTTTTTATAAAGAATTATTTAGATTTGAGACATTCAGGGTAGGAAGTGTGAAGTTAACATTGACTCACTGTGGTACAATTTTACCTGTGTACAAGTCAATACCCTTCCATGAAAGACGCTGCGTGTCCTTTAGTGCTTACAGATACCACTCCTGCCCATATCTAGATCAGAAATTATCTCTCTTGGCAACAGCTTGACAAACAACTCTTCATGGCCCTTGTATTTAAACTGAGGCATTGGTTTGCTTCTTGGAAAATATGGAGTTTAGTGAATTACTATAGGTTATTTCTATTTTCAGAAATTTCCTTGGAGAGCTCATCTGAATGTTCTGGAAGCTTCCAACTGACTTTGTTCATTAGATATAAAAATCAAACCCCACATCCAGCGCTGTCCTAGCTTCAGAAGATTTTTGTTCCAACAACAGAAGCAGTACTTGGCCAAACTGAATCCTAGTTGATTATTCTTTTGACTGCCACACAGAGCTCTCCAAATGCTCTTGCCATTCCTGTACATGTGGGTTATCCAAGAGGTCCTTTCATGAACACCATTGAGAAGATTAAAAATGTAAGCCTGTAAAGGATTCTGATACTCATGTAAGTTGTCATAGACCTGTAATTTTACATGTTGAAATTTTTCATTCTATGTTCTTCAAATGTTATTCTAAATTAAATTAAAATAATTTCTAAATAAATAAATAAATAAATACTTCGAATAATTCCTCCAAAACAGGTGAAACCCCTTCATCTTGTGTTATAGAATCATAGAATGGTTTGGGTTGGAAGGGACCTTAAAGATCATCTAATTCCAGCCCCTTCCTATGGGCAGGGACACCTTCCACTAGCCTAGGTTGCTCCAAGGCCTGTCCAACTTGGCCTTGAAAGAAACATTTAAAACTTATGCCGAAAGAAGCTTTAAAAATATTTATTAAACACTAGAATCAATCAAAGTCTTTCTGGATCCAGTTCTTAGCACGTTTCTCCATGTCTTCAAAGGCAAAGGAAACTGTTTTCTTAGGAAGCCTTTTGTCTAACAAGTATTTAAATGAGGAAAATTCTTGGTATATTGGGACATGGAAGGATTTTACTGGAAGCACCATTCGAAGGGGTGAAAAAATGTGAACTAGTTTTGCGGTCTGTCTAGATTAGGTTTTGATAACAGCCAGTAGCAGGTACTCTTAAAAAGATGCTCAAAGACCTCAGCAGCATGTTTGGCCTCAGGGAACATTTCCTCTTAACAGCAAAGGCTGAGCCTTCCATCTCCCACTGCTTGTATCACACATGGCTTGGTATATTTAAAATAATATCTTCTATAATATTGTATGCTGAACATATAATAAATTTCTGTTTGTGTGTGTATTACCTTGAGGTCTTTGGGATAATTTCTGCTCTTTTCTTTGAGCTGCTCAATGTCTACCCAAGCTAAGCTGTGTCTCACCAACAGGTACCAGTCCAGGCTGCCCTGTTTTGAGCATTGCCTGGGTATGTGAAGTTAAGAAGATGGATGTTTGGCAGAAGTGACAAATTCAGTTTCCTGGAGGAAGCTTTGGACTGCACTGTCACAAATAGAGCTTCTTATCTGCCCTTCCAGGTGTTATAATGATGACAGCTGGTTTAGGGGGACCTTGAAGAGGTGAGACACTGAATGGATTTACTGAAGAATACAACTTGCTCATAAGTCTTACAACAAATCAACACTCACTATAGTTTATGCTTATATTCAGTGATTCACATCTAGATTCTGAGGAATTTCATTGCACAGATTTCCGAGCAGTAGAAACATGAACAGTAATAGGAAGTAGAATGTTTGTACCTGAAACCCTGAAAATTTCACACAGTGAATTAAAGTTCTAGTGCAAATATGCATTTTAAAAGACAGAAAAAATTCCAGACTCTGGCACATGACAAAAACTTTGAATTTCTCTGTTTCTTCAAAGGCATTCATATGTAACATATATAACAGGAATTAATTCCATGTATATTTAGTAAGCATTTATAGCAAGAGTCATCACTTTTGGGTTTTGTATCACCATAATATTCATCATAATGAATTTTAGTCTAGACAGTTTTTTCTCATGATTAAAAATGTATATTCATAATATAATTTCGTTTTACATTTGGGAAATTTGTGTATTTCATTTGCATTAAATGACAGTTTTAGTGACTTTAAAAAGTAAACAACTCTGCCTATTTTCTGTATCCACATCTCTTCTAAAAGGATTTGAATATTTAGGTAGTTCTCATCTATATCTGCTGCCACCTTGGGTTTCAGTGTAATTTATCAGGCTTTATAAAAGTATCTCTGCAGTATCTTGATTAAACAAACATTACATTGTTAGATTAATCAGAGCTTTCAGAATGTTTTCACAGAATATTTGTTTGAATTAAGGCTGGTTTTAACTAAGATACCTTCATGTTCAAGGACTGCAATAGCTTTATAACTAACAACCAAATACTTGACTGCTTTTTCTCTGTGTCTAGACATTATTGCAACTCCTGTTGACTAGATTAGAAGCAGTGGTAAGGAGGACTTAGATAAATGCAAAGACATGTAAAGTCCTCGGAAAAAATATTAACATAAACTCTACAGAGTTATCACAAAATCTGTTCTTCTGTTCAGCCATTAACACACATTTATTGTGTCTTTACACAAATGAGTGCAAGCGTGTTTGACTCTAAAGGTTTGGCCCAAAGATTCTTGGCACCAACACAAAACTCAAGTGACTTTAGAGAACTTTGCAGCTGATTTTGTATCATCTGTAAGAAAAATGTGCCATAAAAAAAAAAGATACTCAGCATCACATCTGCTAATTTAAACTCCAACAATTATCCTTCAGACTTGCATTTATGATAAAAGCATATCTGATAATTACACCTGACTCTTTACAGGAGCCAATGATCTCTGCCTGTTCAGCCAAGGCTTGAGTCTGGGAGTCCCAGGGACAACCAAGGAACACTGATGACAGTTAGGGACAGCAGTAATGAAATTACTGACTGTTCCCATGGGGAAGAAACACACCTTGTTGAATGAATAAACACTCCCACAATTAGGGCACTTGTGATAAATTTAAATATACAGCAGCAAAGAAAACTTCCTGGTTTGTATCAGTCCATAACTCCATTCTTTCCACTAGTTTCCTTCTAAGAAGGCTTCATACCCAAATTGAGCCTTTTTATTGGCCCAAAGACAATCCTTTTGTAAATCTCTAGTAGAGGGACATGTTTATAGCCCTGTTTAAACCAGAATACCACTCAGAGTTGTAATGTGTCCTCTGCTGTCGTACTGATCCAGGGCAATATGAAATGTTGCTGGCAAATAAATTATGACAGCCACTGCTGTACAGCTATTCTGACTGTCATCCATGTATTTCCCACAAGCTCTGAAGCACAGTCAGCACTAGGCACTCATTTCTACTGACCCAAAGCAAAGGACAGGTTTTCTTACTCTTTCTAATACTTATACAGCTTCAGATCACAGCACAGCCCTAGTAATGCAGTTCTGCTGTATTCTTATGCTTCTCTGTGAAATTTATTTTAGAGAAAATTGCCCTGCACTCCATTTAATTGCACTGCTGCAGTGATGGAAGAACTGGATTTGGACTATGCACAGAATACAGTCATCCTTATTATTTCACCAATTAAAACTCTGTACTAAAGCAAACCTGCAATTTCATCCATTAGTTCTCTTCCCTACAGAAAGGAAATGCACTCAAAACAGAAAACCAAGAATTAGTTTTGGCTTCAAGGCATCTCTGTTTTAGTTTAACTGTGGCATCGTCTAAAGTCAGGAAACTGTCACCAACAGCCTAAGTCAAATTATGGTATCAGTTACCTTAAGTGGTGTTTTTACCTCAAGGGTGTTTTGCTCTCACAAAGGCATGAGACACCCACATTTTGGCAGAAAGCTATCATCTGCCCACCAGCTGACTGTTAAGGAACCTTCCCTGTCCAAGCAGGCAAGAGCTGCTTCAGCAGTCTCACTGGGATGGGACCAAGGTCTCTTGGCAGCTGCACCTCACACACACACTCACACCAGGTTTCCTCACTGGCTCAGCCCCAGGTTTCCCACAGCAGCCTCAGACACCTCAATCCCGAAAATAATTCAATCTTCGTGCAATCACTAAATAACAAAATCACAGCTTGAGCTGCTGCCTCAGCGTTGGTTGATCCTTAAATGTCTGATCTGCTGCCACTTACTCCATCTGACAGCTGCTCCTGCCTTTCCTTCTATTCCAGCAGAGTAGTAAATGGCACAGTCTAGACACATCACTGCCCAGACCAGTACCAGGGGAGCTCAGACCCCAAACTGCACCAACCATGCCTGCCTTTAGACAGAATGGAGCACAAGATAGGCTGATTAGCAGGGGTCAGAATCAAGCACATGCCTATCAAAGCCTGATATCCTGGACATGACTAACACAGGCTAGCCAAATTTATTCTGAGTTTGAAGTGAATTTTCAGTTAGAGTGAGTGCATATGGGTGAAAATCTCTGGAAGTCCAGCCTAGATCAAATGAAACTACATACTCCTTGCCTTCACTACCTACTTGCAGCATTTAGGCAAGTCAAAGACTTCATTCAAACTGGCTTCCTTGCCAGTTGTCAGGGGTAACAGGCCAACACTCAGGTCTATCCCCTACAGCCTGGTGAGATCCAGCATATATGCATCAAATTCCTACTGAAGGAGAAGTAGTGCTAGCAAGCAGGAGCAGGTTAGCAGGCTGCCAAACCCACCAAATGTCAAAGCATTGCGTAGACAACAAGCTTTCTCCTCCTCCTCACCAGAGCTCAAACACAAAGCTCAATAAGCAGACAGAAGAAGGATTTTCCCTCAGCAGAGTTCTGGCACCTTAAAGGCACTTTTAAGAAGCACTCCCAATCTACCTGCATGGAGTTGCTTTGGAACACAGCTGTTCCTAGGTGCACGGGGAAAACGAAGCAGGATTTGAGGAAACAACATGCTTTGCAGTGGACACTGTGAAGGGCTGGCAAATATTTTTACAAAGGCATTTCATATTGATGCTACAATTTCTCTCTGACATAATACTTCACATACCAGTAACTTGAGAAATGAGACCTATAGACACACAATTCTAGCCTGGATCATCTTGCCTGGGCTTCCACATGGATAAGAAGTGCTGTGATAGTTCTGTATAGTGGCTTAATTTCAAACTCACTGAACCCTGAAAGCCTCAAATAAGTTTTCCCTTTCTGAAAAAGAAAATAAAACTTTAAGATCCAACTGTTGAAAAGCTTCTCTAAATCTCCTGGGAACCATAGTGCAGTTTTACACAGCAAGAACAGCCACCTTACCCATAACTCTTCATTAAAATACAGACCTAGCCAGAACAGATATGGTTTTAT
>NW_008652093.1:0-1540 GCF_000695815.1 Acanthisitta chloris | reverse complement strand
CCAGCTGGTCACTCCCACGAGCCAGAAATAGTCACCACTGTTGTCCTTGCAGGTGAGGGGACCCCCACTGTCAGCCTGCAGGGACACAGGGATGGGGAAGGACAGATGTGGGACATGGGTCAGGGACACATGGATGGGGAAGGGCAGCACAGTCCCAGCAGAAGCAGATGCCCAGGACTGGGAGGACAACTGGGCAGCCCCAGCCCATGCCAGGCTGTGTCTGGGGGCTGGGGGCCCCTGCGCTGCCTGGCTGGGGTCTCCCGGCTCGCTCCTACCTGGCAGGTGTTGGCGCCGCCCCGCGGGTACTCGGCACACAGGCTGTGGGGGTTGACGGCCCCTGCGTACCTGCGGCTGCTGTTGCAGAGCTGCACATCGATGAGACGCACCTTGGCCTCCTGCAGCACCAGCCCTGGGCCGTGAGCTGTGGGCACAGACAGCAGTGAGCCCCCAGCAGCTCGGGGTCCCCTGCCCTCCCCTGCCTGGGGCTGAAGCCCTTTCCCAGGGCGTGGCTTTGCCCCTGGAGCGTTGTCACCCCGCCGTGTCCCTGCGGTCGGCTCTGGGGAAGAGGCCAGGCCCCTCTCTGAAGAGGGACATGTCCTACAGCTGCCTCTGCTTTGGCCTCTGCTGTTCCCAGGCTGTTCAGCCTTCATCCCTCCCTCCCCACACAGCCCAAGCCGTGTTCCTGGGGTGCCCAGGTGGCCCTCAGGGGTAAGTCCTGTCTGGGAACTCACCTCTGGCCGAGGTGACTCCCCAGCCCGCGATGTAGCAGTGTCTGAGCTCCATCACTCTCAGCGAGGTGTCAGGCACACAGCCCAGCTGGATGTATTCACTGCACTCCACGGGCTGGTCCAGCTCCACCAAGGCGATGTTGTTGCTCTTCGTGGCAGCCACATAGTGTGGGTGCACCAGGACCCTCTGGATCTTGCGCACCCGGGTCTCGGGGCCTAGATGGGCCAGGTTGGTGGCCCCGATCACCACATCCCAGTTGATGACATCTCTGGGGTGAGATGGAGAGAGGGATGAGAGGGCGCAGAGCCACAGTCTGTGGCAGCCCAGCATTTCCCAGCCCTCTGCTTCCCAAGGCTGAGAGGGAAGCAGAGAGGAAAGGGAAGGGATGGGACAGCACATGGTGCTGCAGCCTGGGCACCTGCCAGACCTCTGGGGACATCCCTGTTCTCTGCCTGTCCTTACCTGCCTGTGCTGAGGAAGTGGGCGGCTGTGAGCACCCACCGGGGGTGGATGAGTGATCCTGCACAGACGTGCCATGTACCATTATTCAAAGTGACCTGGATGCTGGCAATCCCAGGCCAGGCCCCTGGCTGGACACCTGTGCCACCCACAACACGTTCTGTGCCATTAGTAGAATCCTCTTGGCTAGAGCCATCTGCTGTGGAGTTGTATCCTGGAATCACGGAGCTGTAGTCCACAGCCATGGGCTGGAGCCCACAGGTCTCTCTGGAAGAACAAAGCCATCACTGCCCTGCTCGGGAGCTGCTGCTGCTCAGGATGAAACTCAGCCTTCATCCCTCCCTCCCCACAC
>NW_008652092.1:116457-135794 GCF_000695815.1 Acanthisitta chloris | reverse complement strand
CCGGAGTGGTCCCGGAGCGGCTAAAGCTGCTCAAATCCACGTTGAAGTTGCTTCAGCCCCTATTAAAATCGCTTAAATCCCTATTAAAGTATCTTACATCCCTGCAGAAGGGGCTGGGAGTGGGCGGTGCGGCCCCTTGGGGTGCTCATGCGGCGGGGGAAGGGAAACACTGGTGGAGGGAATATGCGTGGGTGTGTGTGTGCCTGAATTCCCCCAAACTTTGTTAGAGGAGGGAATGGGGGCGAGGACACAGGTGCCTTGTGCACCTCTGCCTGTCCTGCTGCGATAAAGCTCAACTTGTCCTTGTGTCCCAGGACAGCTCTAGGTACATAACTGGTCAAAGATGTCCAACAGCAACTTCACAGAGTCACAGAATGGTTTGGATGGGGAAAGACCATCCAGTTCCATCCCCTGCCATGGATACAGATACCTTCCACCAGCTCAGGCTGCTCCAAGCCCCATCCAACCTGGCCTGGAACACTCCCAGGCATGGAGCAGCCACAGCTGCTCTGGGCAACCTGTGCCAGTGCCTCACCACCCTCACAGCCAGGAATTCCTTCTCAATATCCCATCTCTCCCTGCCCTCTGGCAGTGGAAAGCCATTCCCTGTGTCGTGTCCCTGAAGGCCCTTGTCCAAAGTCCCTCTCCGTCTCTCTAGGTGCCCCTTGAGGCACTGGAAGGGGCTCTAAGGTCTCTTTGGAGCCTTCTCTTCTCCAGGCTGAACAATCCCAATTCTCTCAGCCTTTCCTTTCAGGAGAGGATCAGAACAGATTTCCCACTGCTCATCCTTACAGCTCCTCAGCTCAGCTTTCCCCACTGCTTTGCCTCTGTGCTTTTTTTATTTACCTTCCAGTTCCTTGTTTGCTTATGGCAACTCTGTGCAAGGCAATTTGTAGAGATTATATCGACAAACAAAATAGGCATTATTACTGTGGTGTTCCCTCTCTTTCCATTCTGTCAGTCAGCAGAGTTAGATTGATACCTTGAAGCTTGTTCTTGGCAAATACCTAAACTCATAAATAGCTTGTTGATATTTTTATTAGTTTATATTCAGTTCCTATCCAAGTGACTGCTCTGGCCGCCACTTCCTCCTTTAGAGAAGGGCAGCAAGCCAGTCCTTTTGTGCTCTTCTAAGCCCATATCCAGCTGTCAGGAATCCTTACAGTGTTTGTTCTCCCCACATTTTATTGCCAGTTCTCTGCACTTTCAGGTCACATTCATCAAGCTTGACTGATGTGAAAACAAATAAACACTTCCCAGTCCTTCACTACCTGGGAGAGAGATCTTATCCCCTTAAAGAGTTTCACCTAATGTTTTCCTCCAGGAGGAGATCCCTGGAGTTCGGAATTAATCACAGAAGAACCTTCTTTCTGTTTTCATTGAATCACTGAATCATTTAGGTTGGAAAAAACCTCCAAGATCATTGAGTCCAACCTGTGACCCATAACCACATTGTCAACTAGACCAGAGCATTAAGTTCCACATCCAGTAGTTTCTTGAACACCTCCAGGGGTGATGACTCCACCACCCCCCTGGGCAACCGCTTCTAATGCCTGACAGCCCTTTCTGTGGAGAAACATTTCCCTAATATCCAATCTAAACCTCCCCTGGCACGGCTTGAAGCTGTTTCCTCTCATCCTGTCCCTTGTTCCCTGGAAGCAGAGCTTGACTCCCACCTGGCTGCACCTCCTGTCAGGGAGTGGTAGAGAGTGAGAAAGTTCCCCTGAGCCTCCTTTTCTCCAGACTGAGCCCCACCAGCTCCCTCAGCTGCTCCTCATATTTTTTATTACTTCTTTTTTTCCTGTCCTAACAGAATTCATATCCAGCAGAAACCTTGAACAGTCTAGGACAGGGTCCACCTCACCTGGTACCCATCTTCTAATTCAGAGGGGGTTTAGGTGCTGAGCTGATTCTCTGTATACCTCTAGTGGAATCCCATCAGCCCTGCTCTCTTCCTAAGGGGTGACAGATTGGATGAACTCTCATGTCACCACCAGCTCTGTCATTCTGGTAGGTCTCTCTGACATATTGTCTGCTTCCTAGTGCTCACAGGTCACCAGCAGCATCCTCAGTTAGGTTGGAAAACACCTCCAAGATCATCAAGTCCAACCATTCCCCCAGCACTGCCAATGCCACCACCAACTATGTTCCTGTGTGCCATGTCCACATGACTTTTCAGGCCCTCCAGGGATGGTGACTCCACCCATGCCCTGGACAGCCTGTGCCAGAGCTGGACAACCCTTTCCATGAAGAATGTTTTTCCTTATATCCAATATAACTCTCCCCTGGCACAACTGGAGGCTGTTTCCTCTTGTCCTGTCACTTTTTACTTGGGAGAAGAGACTGACCCTCACCTGTCCCCAGCCTCCTGTCGGGGGGCTGTAGAGAGTCTCTTCCTCCCCTTTCATCACTACAGAGGGATTCTCTGGAGTGGCCACTCTTTGTCATCATCTGGATCTGAAATTGGGGGTCATGGATCCTCCCCGCCCTTATCCTTCTACCTCTATTCCCTGATTCAAGTGCCCCTCTTGGCAGTAATAGCCGTTTCCATGAATTATCCCTCTGAGATCTCTTTTACACCAAATAAATTGCATTGTAACACATTCCTTGAGTGTTTGAGTGGTCACTTGTGTGATCTATTTTACACCAGCCAAAATCTGCACCCGTTTTTGATTTTGGAGAGATTTAAACTTCCTAGCTGAGAGCTGAATGTTATCTTTGATCACTCCATTAGGTAGCAGCATTCCACACATTTGGATCAGCTTGGCTGTACTATAAAGACATCACTAGAGGTGGAAAATCTGAAGTAATTGCTGTTTACAGGATGCCTTGCAGTTGAGATTTGTTTCTTGTTTGGTTTTGAAACTTAATATTGGACAGCATCAGAGCACTTCTACTTCCAAAGCTCTTTCTCCTGCCTTGCAAAGAATCACAGCTCAAAACACAGATGAGATTGTACTTGCTTTAATTATCATTTAATATTTGCTTAACAGGAGGCTTGAGGTCAAGGCCCAAATTATTTTACACAGATTTAGACATGTTTCTTGCAAATTAGTGTTTATAAACCGTTTAAATCTATGAGTATGCACAGGAGCAGTGAAATTAGCCATTATACATAGAAGGTAAAAGTTCCATCCAGGGGCAATTGTTGTGTTTCCCGATTCCATACCTTAGTAAAAGCTGATGGCAGAGGAAAGAAAAATATATCTATGAATATATGTGTTTGAATATATATTTTCTTCCATGAGAAATAACAGCTGCTAGGGGAGATTACAGCTCTCTAAGAAAATAGCCTGAAATCCTGTCTCCAGTATGCTTGGAGAGGTTGAATTATAGCTCTTCTATGAAAAATCAAGGGATAAAGATGCCTGGTGGGCATTCCCTTCTGAGTTCTCCAGTGATTCCTCCCCAGGGGCTCACTTGAAGAGAGGTGTTTCCCGACAGCCAGCCCTGCAGGGATCATCCAGGGCTCAGAGATTTGAGCAGGGAATTTTCTTCCCAGCACTGTCGTTATCGATTGTTATGTGCTGTCAGCTCCAGAGTCCCCACAGGCTTTGGGAATTCCCTTGCAGGTTGAAGTGTCAGGGTCTTAGGGACAGATCCAACTGGGATGAACAGAGCCAATAACACAGAGAAATCGAAATTGCAGGTAAATAGAGGAGGGCTGGGAGCATGTCTGAGCCTGATACCCACCTTGCCAACCTCATTCCACCTGGAGGAGGCCCATGGAAGTCAGGAGGGAGGGAACTACGTTTCCCAGCTAAGGAGCGGCTCCTGTGCCCTGCAGAAGGGTAGCCATGAGTGCCAGGAAAAGGGCCAATGCCATCAAGAGCCCTACAGCATTCTCTTGCTACCTGAGGACACTGAGATGGGATCCGTGGACATGTTCTAACTCCCTTGGAGTTGTTGGGAAGACAGGAATTTGCAGGTGGGGCTCAGGTTCCACAACAGTAGAGCCTGGAAGAAGTTTCTAGACCTGAATTAATAGCCCTGAATTCCATGAGAAAGAAACAGCATCAGTCAAAACATTCTGTTTTCCTGTCTCTGTGCCCCATTCAAATGCTCCATCAACAAGGGAGGTGTGAGGAGAGGCAGCCAGGAAAAGATAAGTGGGGGAAAAGGGAGGAGAACAGTGAGTAAAGAAATAGGATGTGAGTCCTGGCTGTGCAACAAGTCATTTGTGAGACAAATCAGCCTCTGTTGTGTGATAAATGGCCTGAGGCCAGGCTAGAAATGCTTATTGAGGGAGTCCTGGGAGAGGTGTGATGGAAGCACTAGGGACAAGGACTGCTAGGAGACCTTAAAACGAAAAGACAGGTTTGATTTCGGACAATGATTCGAGAGAGCACATGGATTAGAGGTGAGCTCTGGTATGAGCTGTATGAGCCGAGCAGAGAAGTCACCCATCAAGTACCAGGCAGGGAGCAAGAGATTAACAACGTCTGACCCACGGAGCAAAGGATGTCAGAACGAGTGCCTGCAGCCAGGAGATGAGGGGTTCAGAGAACAGCTACTGGGACAGGCAAGGAGCAGGAACAGCCTCCAGGCGAGGGCTTGCTGTGCCTAGAAATGTTGCCAGGGAAGAGCTTGGCCGCATTGTGCACTGGCTGGCAGGGAGCGCTGGAGGGAGTGTGGGCAAAAGAGGCAGCAGATAGGAATTCAGATCATTTTCCTTCTATTCCACGAGTGCAGTGTGGTATTCTTGTTGTTGTTATTACTGTTATTACTATTGCTTTTGTTGTTGTTATTTCATCAGCCTGAGCTTTAAGGGATCATGGAATCATGGAATCACAGAATGGTTTAGGTTGGAGGAAACTTAAATCTCACCTAGTTCCACCCCCTGCCATGGGCAGGGACACCTTCCACTAGACCAGGTTGCTCCAAGTCCTGTCCAGCCTGGCCTTGAACACTTCTGGGGATGTGAGACTGAAATCCTGTAGTTTGTTATCCAAATATAGGAAGGAGATGGGGAGGACATGGAAGAGCAGCAATGGTTTGTATGACTGCAGAATCCTAGAATGGTTTAGGTTGGAAGGGACCCTAAAGATCATTTTGTTCCAACTCCTACTATGGGCAGGGACAAATTACACTAGACCAGGTTGCTTCAAGCCCCATCCAGCCTGGCCTGGAACACTTCCAGGGATGGGGCAGCCACAAACCCTCTGGACAATAAGAGAGGGAAACTGGGGTATGCCCATGATGTGAAAGTTGAAATGCTAACAGCCTGTGCTTCTTGTGGAGATATTTTAAAATATTAAGGAATGGTGAAGAGCTGGCTGCTGCTGAGAGATGAGACATCAATGGGTACAGTGTGGGTGTTTTATTTGTTGTGACTGGTGTGTTGGTGATGACATTTCCTGGCCGTGCTATGTGGAAAATGAATTGGAATCAGTGCTCTGAGCTGCTGTTGTGGCACAGTGAGGCCAGGCACCAGTGGGCCCCAAACAGACCAGTCCACAGAATGTCAGGAAGTCAAAGAGTGGGAGATAACCCAGGTGTGAAGATAAGGATCCTAGAGGCCTGGACAGCAGCTCAAGACTTGGGAATGTCCTTGGGCAGGGTGGACTTTAGAGAGACAGAGGGAGGCAGGGTCAGAAACCCTTAAGGACTAGGCTGACCTGAGAGGAGATGAGATTGGGGAAGGGGCTAGAAACCAAGACAAGGACACTGAGAACCCACCAGCTACAGATGAAATGAGGAGCCAAAGAGTGCAACTGTCAGCAAAGAGAGGCTTTGTAAGCACATTGCAGGAGAGGTAAGAGGAAAGTGGGACAGTCTGGGCCAGTTTTTTATCACAGAACTGTAGAATGGTTTGGATTGGAAGGAACCTTAAGGCCATGAGTAGGGACACCTTCCACTAGACCAGGTTGCTCCAAGCCCCATCCAACCTGGCCTTGATCTCACCTTGATCTAGATGAGGTGATAACCAGCCCATAAGACACATTGTCAGGAGACTGAAGGCTTTGCACGTTTCTTGTTTTATTCTTCCCCCAAATCCTGAGTGAAAATTCAGCACGATTTACCAGTGCAGGTTTGGGTGTAGGAAGAAGGGGCTGACATGCCTACATGGAGGTTTGTAACTCAGGAAAAGCTCAGCCTGGAAATTTTGAGAAATGTCATGTAACAGCCTTTGAATTACTAATGATTATCGTGGGAGAAAGCAGAGAGTGGTGGTATCAGGAAATAATGGATGAGTTACCTTGAATCCAGTCCCAGGGAAAATCCTGAAGAAGTTCTTGCATAACTGGTTCAATATTTGGCCACTGGAGGACAACAGAGTGATGAAAAACCACCTACATGACTCATTGGGAGCAGTTCTGCACAAGCCAACCTAATTTCTGTCTTTGCCCATGAAGCTGTTGGTGGCTAAGGAAGCAAGACTTTTCATCCAGCCATGCTGGGAAAGTGGGAATGACCAGAAGGCATCAATACTGGGGGAAATAAAAAAAAGGAGGAAGGAATAAAGCTAGAAAATAACAAATGAAATGAGAATCTGTAACAAAAAATCTGGTTCAAAAGGACCCATTTGTTTATGTATCACATTGCCTGGGATGGGAGGTGATAATTTCTCCCAGTTCTGGAGATGGAAAAGCCATGGCTGTAATGACATGCCCATGTCTGGCCACTGCACTGAAGGAAATCAGGGATGAACCAATTGTGGAGCAGAGAAGAGAGGAAAGGACACAACCAGATGATTAGAAAAGGAGCTTGGAGGAACTGGACTTGTTTGGTCCAGAAGTGAAAAGCATTCAGGAACTCCAGTGCAGGCTGCTAGGGATGAGAGTAAGCAACTGGTTTTCTTGTCCAGTGCCACCTGGAAAAGCAGAAATCAATGTAATTATCATGCTGGAGAACATGTGGTGTACCAGAACACCTGGAACTGGCTGAGGTGTGGTCGGATTGTCTTTTTTGATGATCAGTTTGTCATGGATGCACTGTTTGTCCTGACAGAAGGGGAAAGGAGATAGGTGGCTTTCCAAAGGCTCCTCCATTTCATCCTGTTCTCCATATCTATGAATTTTTTAATCAATTTAGGAAACCCTCTCAGAAGGCATCTTCCCTCAGGTTTCATGCAATGACTTAACCACAAAACCAACCCTGTGCTATTTACTCATCTGTAAAGTGCACTTCACTCTGCAAATTAAAGTGTACCATTTAATCCCACAAAACACTCATTTGCTTTGCTCAAACCAAGATTGAAAAGGGGGAAAAAAAGGATTTCCTGTAGATGTTACTTCAGATTTTAAAATTAATCCCCTTTCGCCATCATTGTGTTCTTTCCCTGAGAAGCAGCTAAGCAGCAAATTTCATTTACACAAGACATTTGTTACCAGACAGGTTCAAGTGGTATTTGCCACACACATGAGATAAGAAGAAAATGATATGTTTGTAAATATGGGTATCACTCCTCTGGTCTGGGATTGAGCGAAGAAGTAGGTGAGCAGCACAGAAGCAATACCAATGGCTCGGTTCTACAGGAGCCACAAAAAAATTTGAGGAACAAAACTGCTGAAATGAAGAAAACATTTCTGTCCCAGATACCAAATACTTTCAGATTCGCAAATGGTTGCAAGGAAAGTTCATCACTTTCCAAAAGGAGGAGGAAATTCCAGGCCCAGTAGAGCATGTTTGATATATAATTCATAAGAAATGATACGCTGAAGACTAGTCAGAATCCAACAGCAGCAAAGAGAGGTCAGCAGTGAAAAAAGCAAATAGAACTGCAACAGGGTTTAAACTGTTTTAATGCCCCAGTTTATAGCCCGTTTTATTCATTAGCACTGGTTGTCTGGGACATCCTCGTGGCAGGATTGAGGTTACTTCTGAAGATTTCAGAACCAACACTGCTCACAGTCTCAGCAGGGTTCAGCTTGGTAAACACAGCAAATTAGATTTAGGGCTTTTGAACAGAAATAAAGAGGGAAACCCACAAGGACTTTGCTCACTTTTCAAAGTGTAGCTGCACTTTCAAGCCTGACCCAGTACTGTCATTTTGGGGCTGTTTGAGCAACCACTGGAAAATAAAAGAGCACTAAAAATAGCCAACACGGGCTCATTAGCTCTTTAATTACACATTGGTTTTCCCTTCTCTCATCTACACTTGCAACTTTGTCCTATGATCTCCCCACTGACATTGACTGGGGAATGCCAGAAGCTGCTTAGGTCTGGGGGACACTGCTATGATTCACTGGCAGTCCATCTTCCCTTTTCCACAGATTAGAAGAGCAAGATTCCCCCATGAAGTTCATAGTAAGACAAGCATCAAGGAATGACAGGCTGAGAGACCTGGGACTGTTCAGGCTGGAGAAGAGAAACTTTCAGGGATACCTTAGAGCACCTTCCAGTGCCTAAAGGGGCTCCAAAAGAGCTTGAGAGGGACTTTTAGGCAAGGACATGGAGTGATAGGACAAGAGATAATGGTTTCCCACTGTCAGAGCACAGGGATAGATGGGATATTGGGAAGAAATTCTTCCCTGTGAGAGTGGTGAGGCACTGGCTCAGGTTGCCCAGAGAAGCTGTGGCTGCCCCATTCTTGGAATTGTTGCAGGCTAGTTTGGACAGGGCTTGGAGCAACCTGGTCTAGAGGAAGGTGTCCCACCCATGGCAGGGGCTGGAATGAGGTGGTCTTTAAGGTCCCTTCCAGCCCAAACCATTTGGTGACTGTGATTCTATTAATGGAAAATGCAGATAAAACAGGATGGGAAGTGACAGTAACAGCTTCTGAAGTGCTTAGGTTCTGTCCTCTTATATGAAATCCAGGTGCCTCTTCAACAGGAGGCATGTGTTAAAGAGCAACTATGAGTCCAGCTAAACAAATATCTGTGGAGCTTAGGTGACATCAGTACCCACTAAGGAGACCTAGGCTGGGCGAGGCAGAGGATGTGCCTAGGATGTGTCCTGCTGCATTATTTAGACTTAATAACTGCTCCAATGCTACTGCACTTACCTTGGCTTAGGTTCTGGGAAGTTGGTGTCTCACTGGTCTATTGTCAGCATGGGCCTTAGTCTGGATTAGACCCAGAACAGCCAGCACTGCTCTTCCTGAGCATAGTTCAGGAGTCAACAAAGGCCAGGAATTGTTCCCAAGAGCAGTGTGGATGCAGGTGTCTTGTTTTGGAACAGTGTCTGATTGGGGTGGTTGCACACTGAGATCTTCCCTTGCCTTGGGCTTTGCATCTCCTACTGGTGGCCTGCAATCATGAGCAAGCTGAGCACCATGGCATCCACAGAGGTCATGAACTGCCTCAAGAACAGCAAAAGGGACAGGTAACTCCATCTCACCATTTGTCAGTGTCACAAGGATTGTCCCCAGGGTTTGCAGTGTGGATTGGGCACATCAGGGGGAAGAGGAGACATGCAAGTTTTATGCCCATCAACCAAAGCAAAGTGGCAGTGCCTTTCTCTGCAGAATCCTTCTCCTGAAAGGATTTGATTCTTTCTCCTCGACGAATGAATATCCAGGCTCAGCTACCCAGGGACACTTGGGAAAGTGAGTCTGAGTAAACCCAAGGGCTTCCCTGCATGGGAAGGTTAGACTCGACCTCATTATTCCAATGGAATTGCCTGAATCTAGACTCCTGTCAACCTGTTGGCTTTTCTTTTTGTACCACCTGTTTGCCACCATTCCCTCACATATCACAACTGCTTTTATGGTGGGACTTGATGATCTTAAAGGTCTTTTCCAACCTAAAAGATTCTATGTTTCATGGAGTCATTATTCTATGCTCCATTGTGGTACCCCTTGTTGCAGGATGCTGTGGATGGATGGGTACAGGGGCTGGAAAGGGGTCAGACATGTGGCTGAGGGGTGCTATTAAAGACAGTGGTCCAGCTGCTACTTCCAGCTTGGGAAGTCCTTAAAGATATGATTACAGCAGACAAAGATGTGTAAAACAGAAAGATCTCTTCACATTCATCATGTGTCTTACCCTTGCCCTGCCCATAGCTTTTGGCCACTGTCTCAGGCCATGTGCTGGGCTAGATAGACCTTCAATTTGATTTAACTTGGTCAATCCTCTTTTTAGATGTTACTAAATGCAGGTTAACAGTGCTTTTTGTGGATCCCAATGACAGCAAACTAATTGGCTTTCACAGCATATTTGGCTGCTTGGGACTGTAACTGTTCACTCCAACTGCAGATGCTCTGCCACTGCTCTGTACCTCAGTGGGGTGACCAAGGTGGATACAAGAGCATCTCCAAGCTACAACAGGACAAATAAAACAAATGATTGACTCATGTCATGTTCCTGGGGCTTCAGAGCAGTCAGAAAACACTCATTGCACCACGTTATTCAGGACATTTCTGATTTGAACACTGGAAACTGGCCACATGTCCCTTGTAAAGCAGGAGCTGAGCTGGAGATTTCATTTGCTCACCCATTGTGGAGCCAACGAGCCAGGGAATGTATCATGACACACTTATCCCACAGACGCCTTCAAATCCACAGCTAGCTCAAGCAGCAGTGCTAATAGTGCTTGTAAATATCATTGTTTGGTTAACGTTCTCTGACGCACTCAGGAAAGTGCTCAGCTTGAAAAGAAAATCTCCACTGTAATGCAGCAGTCGGCTCTCAGCTTGTTCTAGGGAGAGACAGAGATTCACACACAGGTAAAATTCACATGCACACATGGTCAGATGTTAAATTGTAGGCAAAGAATTGGAAAAATCAGTTTAATGTACTGAGACGTACCTCTAATAAACCCTGGCGCAGTGTCCACCTTCCCATGGTATGGGAAAGTAGGTGCTGCCAGAGAGCAGGACAGCAGCAGTGCTACCCAAGCCAGTCCTGGTGAATCATATCCAACCCCTTCTTCCTCTCCACTTATCAATGCTCAGCTCCCAACCAGGTAACCTGCTCAGTGCTGACTTATCCAGCCAGGAGAATGTTGCTCCTGGTGTATCACCTCATGCTCCTTTTCAGCCTGAAGTCCATTTCTTCACTTTCCTTACTGGGTTGTCTTCTAATCCCAACAGGCAGTTTGGGTATGGCCATTCTGACCCTCTCCATGGGCCCCAAGGGAATATGTGCCCTAGCTACTATGAAAGAAGCTACTTCCAAGTCTTCCTACAGAACCAAAGACTAGGAAAGTCTCCAGAAATGTCACATTGAATATCTGGTGTAGGTGGCAGCAAGGTGGTCTAGGAGGCAACTGCTACTTACCTTGTGCTGTAACGTGGCAGGAGTCTGCTCTGCAGGCAGGTGAGGAAGAGCACAAAAAGCAGGAAGGTTGTAGACTGAGCTGTAGTTGTCCTCTCCAGAAATCATTTGTTAGTAGCATGCCAGGGAAAATTACTAAGGAAAGTGCTAAAAAGGAATTTGGCAGATTAATGAAAGGGAACAGGGAGCCTCTTTTGTCCAAAGGATGTCCTGGGATGGATATTAGGAGGAAAGAAGTAATTGCTGTGTAAAGAAATTTCTTCACTTGTTTTTTGCCTTACTCTGATAGGTGAAAGATTGTCTTTCCAGGATTGCTGCTCTGCTCTGGCATCCCTTGGAATTCTTCCCTTAACATTTATTCCTGCTTCACTTCCCATCCTCAGAGGTGCCCTGGCTGTTTTTTCCTTCCCTTGCATTCTTTCAGAGCTTCTCCCACTATTCTTTGGGCCCATAGATGAAAGTTAGCCTCACATGATAGGCCTGTGTGTGAAGGAGGACAGCTTGCCTAGACCACGTCATACCTGGGATTTCTCTATCAAGTGATGGATCAAGGGATCAGTTACCATCAAACACACGTTTGGCAGGGGACTGTGAGAGGGACTCATCATGAGGCACAAACTGAGGCCAGGAAACCAGAGCAGAGAATCATAGAAAGACTTGGGTTGGAAGGGACCTTAAAGGTCATCTAGTTCCACCCCCTGCCACGGGCAGGGACACCTTCCTCTAGACCAGGTTGTTCCAACCCCCTCCAGGTAACCTGCTCAGTGCTGACTTATCCAGCCAGGAGAATGTTGCTCCTGGTGTATCACCTCATGCTCCTTTTCAGCCTGAAGTCCATTTCTTCACTTTCCTTACTGGGTTGTCTTCTAATCCCAACAGGCAGTTTGGGTATGGCCATTCTGACCCTCTCCATGGGCCCCAAGGGAATATGTGCCCTAGCTACTATGAAAGAAGCTACTTCCAAGTCTTCCTACAGAACCAAAGACTAGGAAAGTCTCCAGAAATGTCACATTGAATATCTGGTGTAGGTGGCAGCAAGGTGGTCTAGGAGGCAACTGCTACTTACCTTGTGCTGTAACGTGGCAGGAGTCTGCTCTGCAGGCAGGTGAGGAAGAGCACAAAAAGCAGGAAGGTTGTAGACTGAGCTGTAGTTGTCCTCTCCAGAAATCATTTGTTAGTAGCATGCCAGGGAAAATTACTAAGGAAAGTGCTAAAAAGGAATTTGGCAGATTAATGAAAGGGAACAGGGAGCCTCTTTTGTCCAAAGGATGTCCTGGGATGGATATTAGGAGGAAAGAAGTAATTGCTGTGTAAAGAAATTTCTTCACTTGTTTTTTGCCTTACTCTGATAGGTGAAAGATTGTCTTTCCAGGATTGCTGCTCTGCTCTGGCATCCCTTGGAATTCTTCCCTTAACATTTATTCCTGCTTCACTTCCCATCCTCAGAGGTGCCCTGGCTGTTTTTTCCTTCCCTTGCATTCTTTCAGAGCTTCTCCCACTATTCTTTGGGCCCATAGATGAAAGTTAGCCTCACATGATAGGCCTGTGTGTGAAGGAGGACAGCTTGCCTAGACCACGTCATACCTGGGATTTCTCTATCAAGTGATGGATCAAGGGATCAGTTACCATCAAACACACGTTTGGCAGGGGACTGTGAGAGGGACTCATCATGAGGCACAAACTGAGGCCAGGAAACCAGAGCAGAGAATCATAGAAAGACTTGGGTTGGAAGGGACCTTAAAGGTCATCTAGTTCCACCCCCTGCCACGGGCAGGGACACCTTCCTCTAGACCAGGTTGTTCCAACCCCCTTCCAACCTGGCCTGGAGCACTTCCAGGGATGGGGCAGTCACAGCTTCTCTGGGCAACCTGTGCCAGTGCCTCACCACCCTCACAGGGAAGAATTTCTTCCTTGTAACTTATCTAAACCTGCCTTCTAGCAGTGTGAAGCCATTCCCCCTTGTCCTGTCCCTCCATCCCTTGTCCCAAGTCTCTCTGCAGCTCTCTTGCAGCAAATTTAGGCACTGGAAGGGGCTCTGAGGTCTCTCTGGAGCCTTCTCTTCTCCAGGCTGAACACTCCCAGCTCTCTCAGCCTGTCTTCACAGCAGAGGTGCTTCAGCCCTCGGAGTATCTCTGTGGGCTCCTCTGGACTCACTCCAGCAGCTCCAAGTCCTTCTGCTGTTGGTGCTCCAGAGCTGGAGGCAGCACTGCAGGTGGGTCTCACCTGAGCAGAGCAGAGGGGCAGAATCCTCCCCTCACCTGCTGCCCTGCTGTGGGGATGAGTCCAGGACACTTGGTTTCTGGGCTGTGAGTGCAAATGGCTGGGACGTGACCAAAACTCCCAAATCCTTCTCTCCAGGGCTTCCCTTAATGAGTTCTCCCAGTCTGTGCTCATGTCTGGGATAGCCCCAACAAAGGACAAAGCAGAGAAGCCAAAGCACAGCTCACCAGCAACAAGAGAGGTGTGTCCCTCTGTGAATGTGTGATGGGTTTATGTACAACCCTGGGCAGGGGTGTGGTGGAACAGGAGGTGACAAAGGAGGGGAATGGAGAAAATTAGAAATGGGAATTGAATTTAGTGAAGGAGACAATCAATCCTTACTTATGGATTGAGTGAGTGAGGACAAGAAGGGACAAGACAGGTCTCAGGTACTCAGTCTCTGTGTGAGTAGGCTCACCTGGGGGTCTCAATGCTGGGACCACAGCACTGCCAGAAGATGCAAACTGCTTCTTTTGCAGTGGTGCACGTGGGAGACATGGAGTGGTTGTGCCATCTCCTATCTGGGGACTCCACAGGGTGTCTCAGAGCCAGCCACAGGCAATTAGACTTGCAGCTGCATTGTGGTTTACTCTAACCCTGGTGCATCCTTACCCCCAGGTCCTCTGCTCTCTCAGTCTCCCTCATCCCATGGTTTGACCCAGTGTTCATTTGGTTTTCCTGGAGCATCCTGCTACAAACACACTCTTGCTCTGGTTTAAAAGAAACTCAGGATAGCCAGGAAGTATTTCAGATCTGCTTTTGTTTTCCTAGGCTCTTTGTCCAATGTGGAGTAGAAAGGAAATAATAAAAAGACATAGCACACTGCAAACATGTTATTAAAATGAACTGTTTATATTATCTCAGTTGAGTCAATACATTATAATGTATTAAAATGGAAAGGTACAAAATTGAAATAAATACTTTCTGATTCATGTATAAATCTTTTGTCAAGATGACATTTTGTCTTTTTTTTTCTTTTTTTCTTTTTTTCATCAGTACATGTTTCAATAAAACATTTAAAATGACAAAGCATCATTGAAAACATGGTTCATGGAAGAAAAAGGTTGAAATCAAACAACTTTTGGCTTGTTTTGGCATGAGATCTTGACACAATCTGGGTTCCCCAAAACCACGTAAATGGTGGTAAAATATAAATGCTCAAACTTAGTTAAAAAAATAAACAGGCTTTACAAAACCCTCTGATCCTTGACTTAGCCACTTTTCTGTATAGTCTGCACTTACGATATATACATTCATTATTGTCCAAGGGAAGACAGCCACTGACGTTCATTTAAAGAGCTTGGTGGAGAGGCTTAACAAACATGAATGCAGCTGACAACAGTTAACACGGGGCAAAAAATTTCTGACAGTGCAAAAATCAAAACAGCTCACAAACCAAAGGAAATGGGACAAGGAAGAGGCAAGTGCACAAGCCCAGATCTGATGCAAAGCTCTAGGCCAGGTCTAACAAAACAGCTTTGGCCAGGATAAGCTTCTTCTTCTCCTCCAAAGAGATGCCATCATGCACCTAGAGCAGGCTTGGAGATCAGCCTGCTGACACAGGGTGTTTCAGACTCCACTGCAGCTACCAGGGGTGCTGGTGCTCCTGGGAAAATCACCCCTTGGCACATAGAAACCTTCTGCAGAGACTCCTTCCTCGCTTGTGGTGAAGACAAGAGCCGAGCTAAGCGGAATATCCTGGTGTAAGCCTGGCCTGGGAGAGGGGGATGATGTCTACATAAGAAATGGCAGAGCAGGAGGGGAGCAGGGTGGAGTGTGAATGTGGGTTTGGGACCTTTGGAAAGAGGCAGTGGGGAATTCCTTCCTGGGCAGTGGGTTTTGTCAGGATCATGGAGCAGGCTCATTCGTGTGCTTTAGTCTCAACAGTGTGCTTATTTCTTTGTCACTCTAGCCATGCATGGGCTGTTGTGGTCCCTCTAACCTCTACCATGTGCTTATCATGCCAGGGCAATGGGCAGGGCTGCTTGGGGCAGGATGTGAGAGCAGGGGCTTCCCTGTTGGTTAATGGTGACTTCTTCCAAACTTCAGGATTCCAGGAACTTTTAAAGTTTCACTCAAAAAAGGGAAGGAAACAGTTACATTAAGAATAGTATTAAAGAGAAGCTTCCTGCCAACATCTAGGTGAAACTTCTCAATGCTTGGTACGGGTCCTGCAGGTTGTATTGCTGCCAGCAAGTTAAACTACATAAATCAGAGTGGATTTGCTTTGTTTAGTTGTTTTTAGGGCAGTTTGAGGCAGTGCTGCCTGTGCTGTTCTTGGTGCTCTGCAGGCTGATGGGGACTAAATCCTCTTGTACGTCTAGTTGTTCCTATCCTGCAGGAAGGATCTCATGGCATGAGCTGTTTGCAATGCTCTGAACATTGCTGCAGTTGCAGGGCTCCATTATCAAAGGGAACCCCATTGCAAGGAGAGCCCTGACAAGTCAGAGCTCTTCCACTTGGGCTCTCCAGCCCTGGCGGGCTTGAGGGTCAAGGGATGGGAAGGGTATTTCTGAGTATTGTTTTCTCTCCCTCCATAAAAAGCCAGTGCATCACAGTTAAAACTTCTTGGGAAATGATAGCTTCAGGCCTTTTCCTGTTGAAAAATACCACATCCACTGGGAAAGGAATGACGTGACTTGAAGCTCTTGGATGTCTTTGTTGACATTTTCCTTCAGTTTTGTGAGGTTTTCTTTCCATCTCAAACCAGCTTTTATTTCAAAATGAGGATAATTTATATTTAAAAAAAAGAAGATGCAAACAGGGAAAGATCAAAACGGTCTCTCTCTAAGATACCCAAACTGGTTTTGTTGGCATATGCATTGTTTTGCATATTTGTGTTTCATGTTTGCTGTTAGCCTTGAGGTTTCCATGTGGGTTGGAAAAATGAATTTGCAAAAATTCTTAAGGGATGGAACAGTTCTTTCCTATTCAACTCCCCTGTGCAGAAAACTCAATTCACCTTAGCTAAAGCTCTGCCCTTCTCTATTTTTGAGTTTGTGACTCAGTTTTCAGAGGCAAATGAAGCAGAAGTTCTCTGAGTGCTGCTTTCCAGTGAGGGGGATCCACTCGAAGCTGCTCCAAGAATTTCCATGTACCAGTGTGGGTGAAAGGAGGTCATTTATCCTACTGTTTGCGCTTAACCAAATACACATCATGCACAAGAAAGGTCTTTTGTGGGCTTCTTTTCCACCTCTGAGAGTATATTTTGCAGTTTTTTTCTTTGATTTTTTCACCATTTTGTGTTCTAATCCAATTTTCTTGCAGCTTTCCAAAGTCCTCCTCAATGGAGGTCCTTAAATGACTGACTTTCTTGAAGGAAGTAGCAGAAATTCCTGCACTGGGCTGGAATGGTTTTCATCCTGCTAAGCATTCATGCTAGTTAAGGTAAAACTTGAGATAAAATAGCATCCTTCACTGACTGAGGGGTAGGCTAGGAAAGTGACAAAGTTTTCTTTTCCTCCAGCACCAGTTACAAAATCACAGAATCATTTAGGCTGGAAAAGACCTCTGAGATCGTAAAGTCCAACCTATGACCTAACATCACCATGTCAACTAGACCATGGCACTAAGTGCCATGCCCAGTCTCTCCTTAAACATCTCCAGGGAATTGCTGGGATTCATGTCATAAATCTTGTCTGCCAGAGCCCAAATCCATTCAAGGAGAGTCTGTCTCTGGGCATCAAGGTACCAAACTCCTAGCAAAGCTGAGAAATCTTTTTAACATTACTTCTACCTGCACATCCTTTCAAGCAGCAACCAGCAAACATTTCCTGGGATGTTCCTGTGGTGCTGTAGGACAGCCTGGAGTGTGACACAGAAAGCACTGGCATCTCTTATGCAGCTGAAAATGTGCACTTGGATAATTATCCAGTGAGATTTTGCAGTCTGAAGACTGGGTGTTCATGGTGGCAAAGAGATTGATTAGAAGGTTAATGGAGGCTTGTGAACCCTTTGTCTGTGGTTGTGTCAGTAATTCCATGTGCCTCAAAAATAAGAACAGAGCTTCCCATATGTGATCTGCTCCACATCTCATATCCAACCTTGCCTTCCATGCCCTAAACCATCAATCAGATGAAAGGAATGAATCAGGCTTCTAACAGTGTTGACCTCTGCCAACATGGATGCATCAAGAAAGAGTTTGTTTGGGGAATGCTGATGAGATGATTGATGACTGGTGGGAATTTCTACCCCACCTTCCAGACAAGGGTCTCAGCCATGAGCCTCCCACCACCCCTGTGAGGTAGATATTACTGTACCTGGGTGGGGAAACAGAGTCACAGAGATGGAGTAGAGAGCAAGTATGAGGAAAAGCCAGGATGAGGATCCAGGGACCCTCGATGTCAGCCTGTTGCTCTGTGTAGTGTTTGTTTCCTCTCAGAAGAAAAAGACATGGCTGTCTGCTGGAAGGTGGAAGAGTTCTATGAGCTCCTGGGACAACAAGTCAGCATTCATTTTCCTATTTGAAGTCCAGTTCAGCTTATTAAATGTCAATAAAGGACACTGTTCACCCATGAAAGAGATAATCCAGAAGAGGTAAGAAACCAAGTTGGAATGGAGACATGAACAAAAGCACATCCAGAAGAGAATTCCAAAGGGACATCTGAGGGCTCTTCACAAGAACACCCTCGACTGAGCTTTGGAGCCACGATGGAAAGACCAAAGGGACTTGCTTTAGCAAATCCAGTGGCTTTCAGTGTACTTTCTCCCTCTTCATCTCATAAGAAAGAAATAGGGAAGGAAGGAAAGTAGGAAAGGGAGAAAGGCAAAGAGAGAGAAACTGAGGGAGAGATTAAAATAAGAGAGAAAGAAAAAATATAAGAATGAAAGAAAAGAGAAATAGAGATAAGAGAGAAGTAGAGAAAAGAGGCAGATAAAGGAATGACAGATAGAGACAAAGAGAATGAGGAAGGAAGGAAGGAAGGAAGGAAGGAAGGAAGGAAGGAAGGAAGGAAGGAAGGAAGGAAGGAAGGAAGGAAGGAAGGAAGGAAGGAAGGAAGGAAGGAAGGAAGGAAGGAAGGAAGGAAGGAAGGAAGGAAGGAAGGAAGGAAGGAAGGAAGGAAGGAAGGAAGGAAGGAAGGAAGGAAGGAAGGAAGGAAGGAAACACACATGTACACCTACATAGTTGTCTCCATTTGCAATCTGTCACCACTGGGACAGAGGCAAAGAGGGTGTTTTCCCTTCCAACTTTCTGCAAAGTGCTGCTAGGCAGAGACAATACAGGTCAGACCGTTCCATGCAGAAGGTTTTGGGACATAGCACCTGATGCAAGGTTTGCTACAATAACTTGGTTATTCTTTATTGCATTGGAAATACAACAGTCATGGAAAGTCCTGCATGAACCCACAGCCATGACCTGCAAAAGCTCTGCCTTACCTTGACTTTGCTGAATATTTTCAGGGTTTAGGGCCTGAGGGTTTTTAAAATTTTTTTATTCTATTTGGCTTCAAGGATTGAAATTAAAGCTGGAAAATAAAGCTGTTTTATTCTTAGAAACAGGAAGGGGAAAGTCTGTCTATACAGAGAGATTCTTCTGATGGGTTGTAGTGAGGATGAGGTAGGAGGGTGAGCAAAGGAGTGTGCCTAGCTTATAAACTAGTGGAATATTGTTAAGAGGATTTTTATCCAACACCAGAACCTGCTCCTGTTGAGCAAACCAAAGCTTGGTAAGTAACTAGAAGATAAGCATGTTTCTGGCAGCTGGTAGAGAGCTGTACTATGAGTTATTTCTGTGGGATTCTGGTAATTTATGTCAGATTTATGGTTAATTACTCAAATGAAAGCATTTTCATGCTGGCCTTGGGACAGGGGAGATGGATCATTGCAGACTGCAGGAGGGAGCTTCCTCCTAATGTATATGGAATCACAAAGAGGCAGATGGACCAAGGGCAAGGTGACACTAATGTCCATACATCCAGA
>NW_008652092.1:115113-116438 GCF_000695815.1 Acanthisitta chloris | reverse complement strand
CCCAACAGGGCACAGCTCCTTCTCACAGATGTGTTGGAGATATGGAAGGCCACACTCTGCAGAAGCAAATAGGAAAAGCTCTTGCAAGGGATTGAATACTGATGTCCTCCATCTGAGGATGCTCCACATACAACCCTGAGGGGTCTGAAGTAACTAATCTCAGCCTTTGACAGCAAAACTTTATTTAGCTTTTCTAAATAAAGACCTAGGACTCAGGATCAACTGAATCCCTCTCAAAGATAAAGATCCACTGAGCACCATGTCATGAAACATCAACCAGGTGATCTGTCTTGCCATAGAGCCAATGTTTGGACATTTCCACTGTTTTACTGGAGAAACTCTGAATCTGGAACAAAGTAAGAGTAAAGCTTACCAAGCTGGGGAGATGACCACCACGAGCAGCTTTTCAGAGATGCAGCCAATCCTGCAACAAATCACAGGATTTGTAGTCAGCATCAAGGCCACAAGCCGATGTCCATCGAGCTGTATGATTTGGCCATGGGACAAGTGCGTATGTCTGCATGCCAAACAAGGATTCCTGCCAGTGCCTAATGTCAGGCTGGTTATTTCTGTCCAGATTAAAACCAGTTAGAACATCAAGCAGCAAAATCAGAGTGTAACTGTAGTTTAAAAGACATAGCGGAGATCAGGGAAGACTGAAAGTTAATTGGTCAGTGACTAGAAGGAAGGTGAGGAAAGAGAGGTGTGGAGTTGGTTTATTTCTGGAGCTGAGAAGGAAAGATTTGTTCCCTATTCTCCTGTGTGAAAAGGATATTTCAGAAGCTTTCAGGAAAGAAAAAGCTGATGAAAGCAAACTGAAAAAGTTTAGGTTACTTGGACAGCTCAATGCCCAGCATGGTGTGAGGACAAAAAAAAAAGAGTGGAACTGCCCAGAAAATGAAAATTAAATGAATCAACCTATCCTCTCTGGTCTTAGCATGGCTTTAGCTGGGATTTGTGCATGTTGTACCTTTGCTAAGTTCCCCCAAAGGTGTGATCCATACCTCTTGCACTAGACTGTTGCATAGAGTTGCTGTGAGCTGGCAGAAGTCAGGTGGGTTCACCCCAGAGGTGGCTGTAGGTTGGTAACAGTGCTCAGCCACTTTACAGGCTGCACAAGTAGGATCATGTTATGCTGAAAAAGCCCTTTGGGACCCTCTGGGATGAAGAACATGAAGAAGTTGGATAGCTCTATGTATCTAAGTCTAGCTCTCGGGAAAGGCCACTGGAGATTTTTCAGGTGTTAAGAGAAAGAACGTGTGTGTCTGCATTGACCAGCACACGCAGGTCAGTCCCAGGAGCCATTAATGGTCAATAAAACCAGC
>NW_008652092.1:109765-115039 GCF_000695815.1 Acanthisitta chloris | reverse complement strand
AGCAGTAGCAAAGCTTGGACAAAACTGGGAAGAGGTGTGGTGGGGGCAGGAAATGTGAAAAGGAGCCATGACCATTGCCCATGTGGTTGCCTCTTGGACGTTTGGTCCTAGCCCTCCTGACATCCATCAGCCGGGCTCAGCTCTGCAGGGCACAGAGCCTCCTCCTCTGGAACTTATTGGGATTGTGCTTCTGGAAGGGAGCATGGAGCTTATTGCAAGTGCTGAAGTTTCATTCTGTTTCTCATGGTGGCTGGGTCTGGTCGCCGGTACCCTGTTACTTCAGCAGTGTGGAGTGGCTGCCACAAAAAGCCAAATTCATCCATTAGAGAGCTGGGAGAAACCCCAGGGATGCCTGCTGTGATCCTGATAAAACACATGCTGCCAGGAGGAAAAAACCCAGCCTTCATTCCTTAAGGAGGAACCAAATCCTGCCCTCATACCCCTCCGTCCTCAGAGACCGCCAGGTCTGATGCTGGTATCCATCTGGAACAAGCCACTTGGATCCTCCTGGTCCCAGTGGCACCTGCAGCCTGGCCTTTAGCATCTCCCTGCTGGCAAGTAAGGTAAGATCCCAAAGGGAAGTCAAACCTGAACTTCACAGCAAATGAAATGAAACGCAACTGAATGACGACTGTGAGATGCAAAACATCATTTTGCTGGACGAAACGCAGTTTCCACAACCTGGTTTTAAGGAACAGTAGTACAGAGAGATAGATACACTATGCTAGATCTTGAGGAAAGAAAAGAAAGAAATATGCTAAATAAACTAAGACATACAATATAGGGGATATTCTGATCAACAAACCAATCACCATTAGAATCAAAAAGTAAACCAGCCTTTCACTTAGGACCCTAACAACATTTCTCAATGCACTAAGTACATTTTAAACCATGCAAGTTTACACAAACATCTTAACTAGGTTTTTTTTTTTTTTTTACTTTTTAAAACACCAACATTATGCATTTCTTTGTTAATTATATTGGTTAAAGTTGCAGCCGTTCACTGCCAAATATCAGATACATCATATACATATTTTTATACAGAATCTGGACAACACAACATTACACAGCCTAAATAGAGAAAAAAAGATTATTTGTTCCTTTGTTTGTTTGTAGTTTTTTTTTCAGTTTTGTAAAAAATATGAAATGGTGAGAGGAAGGAGGGAGAAGGTGTGGGAAATCTTCTACCAAATTAAAGGATTATATCAAAAGAATTCCCAAATCACAGTACAACAAGGAAAAAAAATGTTTCAAACTCAGCTCCACATTTAAGATTCTCTTAGCTAAGAAACAAGACTTCACACACAGAATGTATCAGTAGTTAAAAAGAGAAAGAATTGCAACACCATGCTGTCTGATTCCAAATGCATCTTCTTTAAAAAAAGGGTGGAAAAGAGGAAGAAAAAGAAATGAATCACAAAACTTAGTGATTGCAAAGTTATCTTGTTGGTTTGGATTCCCTACCTACTCGTGATGCATTGCTGTGTGATGGAGCTGGATGGCCAACGCAGCCAGGACAACGCCAGGATAAAGGAATGAATCGGGAGTCGCTCGCTGGTTCTGTTGGTCACACGATCGGGGCAGGAGGAACTCTGAAGGGGAACTGAAACCATCCAAATGGTTTGGGGGTCTTCGCTTTTCCTTCTACTCAACTTGTTCCGGCTCTGAACAAGAGCTGGGAGTGACCTACTTGGTTCCCATGGCCATACCCTGCCCATCCACATGGAGCAATGCATGTGTTTGATTAGACAGAAAGGAAACAGAACCTGGAAATTAACCATGGAGGATGCTGTGGTTGACATGAAGTATACAAAAATGCTAAAATTTCAGATATAATCAAAGATACAAAATCAGTTCTGACAAGTAGTTTTTTTGTAGTTTTTTTTTGTAGTTTTTTTTTTTAATAGCAACCATTACAGTGCAAGGTTTTAAAAGTTAGTATTACAGTAAAAGGTGTGTATCTGGTTTTACAGTAACTGTATCACTGATTTCTGTTGTGTATAGTAGGTCCCTGATGTAAAGTGTATGCACCAGTTTGAGAGAAAACCCCGCACAATAACGGCTCTTTAGCTTGAAATACATTTGTCTTCTTTAAACAGATACAAAATAACACATCAAGTTCACAATTTCACAAGTACATACTTTTGCCTTAATAAAAAGCATGAAAACTTTGTTGAAACCCCGACAGGCAAAGAAATGTGAAAACCATTCAATGAGGGACGTGGCTGTGTGTTTGAGTTGTGGCATTCTGCCACCCCACTGAGCTCCTCAAGTTCAGGGATGATTCTGTGCTGTCAAAACTGCTGCTTTGTGCTCACTCACCAGTTTGGTTTTGGCCAGGCAAACCGGTGTTCAGCTTCCCACAGCTGGGATTTGAGTTTGTGCATTTAATATTATAAATTATGTACTTTTTGGGTGGGTGAGTTCCTTAAGGATGAATCATCCACGTGGCTCTGTGACTCCAAGCCATGGATCTGCTTGGAAGGGGCTCTTTTTTGAAATGATCAAGATGAGATGCAAATGACTGCAGCCCTGCAATAACCCACTGCATGCAACTAACTCAAGGAAGATCACAGAATCACAGAATCAATCAGGTTGAGATCATCAAGTCCAACCTACGACCTAATACCACCATTTCAACTAGACCATGGCACTGAGTGCCATGTCTCTCCTCTCCTTAAACACCTCCAGGGATGATGACTCCACTACCTCCCTGGACATCCCCTTCCAGTGAAGTTCTTCCTAATGTCTAACCTAAACCTCCCCTGACACAGCTTGAGACTATAGATGCTTAGCTCCTGCCATAAAAAGTCAACTTCACAGTTAAGCAAGCCGCCGCACATGAGGGAATTCAGGAAGTCACTGGGGCAAAACCAAATTCAACCCCTTGATTATGATGACTCCACTACCTCCCTGGACATCCCCTTCCAGTGAAGTTCTTCCTAATGTCTAACCTAAACCTCCCCTGACACAGCTTGAGACTATAGATGCTTAGCTCCTGCCATAAAAAGTCAACTTCACAGTTAAGCAAGCCGCCGCACATGAGGGAATTCAGGAAGTCACTGGGGCAAAACCAAATTCAACCCCTTGATTCAAGAGAACTCATCTAGAATGACCTTAGTGCTACCAACTGCTCTGTGGGTTGGGTGAGAGCAGCTGAGATCCCACAATTTCATACTTGAGTCTGCTCTGAAAGCACAGCAAACCATCCCAGTGCTCAGAGAGGAACCAGCACTGTGCTGTTTGTCTGACACTCATGGCCCACTGCTGATGCACATCTGCCCTCTCTGTACCTCTCTCTGTCTACCCCATCACATGCCCTAGACACATACACATATGACTTAAAGGCCTTAGAATCACAGAATTATTAAGGTTGGAAAGACCTCTAAGATGATCAAGTCCAACACCATCACCATGGTCACCACTAAACCATGTCCTCAAGTGCCACATCCACATATTTTTGAATGCTCCTGTCTTACTGCATCCAGCTTTGACTTTTCTGAGTGAAACAAGGTTTACAATAGAAAAATCATAAAATGTCCTGAGTTGGAAGGAGCCCACAAGGATCATCTATGTTCATCTCCTGGTCCTGCACAGGACACTCCCAAGAATCCTACCATGGACCTGAAGCATCATGGTAACTTGCTAATTTAGTCAAACACATTGATTTTACTTTATAACCAACTTGATTTTTATCAAAGCAAGAAAACACAATAATCAGAAAACCACCACGAAAATCTGAGGCTGCAGGTAAAATCCCAGCTCCAAGAAGATGTATTCATCTGACTTCATAACCACCAAAAATACAGGCTTGCAGCAGAAATGTTCCTGTCCCTTAAAGTGTATTCATGAAATTTATTTAGTGCTTGATTCTGCAGTTTCTACCTCCTCAAGTTGCCTTCACTCAGGTAAATAGGATGAGTTTCATCTGAGTTCGACTTACTGAAATTTAGACTCAAAAAAGTGGTGTGAGGTTAATTCCTGTCCAGTGGTAGCCACCTCCTTCCACTGATGATAGAGGAAGCAAATGCAAAGAGGTCAGGCCAGAGAACAACTTTTAGAAAGCAAAAGTTAAGTGGGATTAATCCCTCTTTCAACTTCTCTCCCCACACCAAATGGGCATGTGAGTAACTAACTACACAGTACTCATGTGGGAAAGGCTGCAGAACTACTTAAAAGGAATATTTTATCCTGAAGAAAAAGATCATCTTTTGAAAAGTGCATCTACATTCCTCAGTGAAATGCAGTCCTGACTAGAGGAGGTTGGATAATTATGAGTGGAAGAAAGAGAAAGCAAATGTTTTTTTCAAAGTTCTTCTACCTCTGCCTCCCTTTAGATTTTATTCTGGACACTTGTGAGGCTTCAAGAAACAGCAGGAGGCCCAGCCAAAAGTGGGATACACTTGGCTGTATCCGTTGCCACACATCATTTCTGTCAGATGCTGCATCCTTCCCTCAGCTCCTTATTGCAAGACTTCTCCATGCAGGAACCCACACCTCACTCATTCCACAACTCCATCTTGTCCTGAGGAGATCCTCCACAGGGCAAACCTGCCACTGCCCCTTGGATCCCTTAGTTTGAAAGCTACCTTCTCTTTGAGAAGAGCCTGGCTCTGCTGGTGCAGTCCACCCAACATCATGGCAACAGTCATGTCAGTCTGGCTCATAGAAAAGTAACAAACTGGACAGAATGCCTGGCCAGAAGGAACACTTATCCCTTGAAGAGGAAAGGATCAAGGATTAGATGCATTCTCATCACAGTGCTTCTCTACTCTGGCCTTTAATTAAGTGAGACATTCCTCTTGGAGCTTGATGAGCCAGTGGAAAAGCAAAACACAGAGGCACGTGCTAGGTGTGCTGCCTCACTGCAAGGGGCATTTGTTTAGCTAGGGTCATTATTCTAAAACAAAAATCAGTTTAACAGACATATTCAACAAAAAAACTCCTCACAAAAGGAAAAGCACAGCTCCTCCCAAACTCTAAGCAACAAGACTGTGAACCACAAGTCTAACCCCAAAAGGCTGATAAGTCAGGATGTCCATGAACAGTTCTTTACTGCCAACACAGAAAATACTAAGACACTTAAAGCACAAGTTTTCAGGCTAGAAAAGAAGTGCCGAAAATGGAATAAGCCAAGTTCATTCTATTAGACTATGTCAAGCTTTGGGATATAAGACTGAGGCTAGTTGAGAGGGGTAGGATTCATTATTCTAGGAAACAATGAAGACCTCTACCTTTTACAGGGATTTTGCACATTGGATATTGTGTCTGAAC
>NW_008652092.1:107995-109736 GCF_000695815.1 Acanthisitta chloris | reverse complement strand
GAATGTTGCCTCATTCCTATACAAAAGAATGTGCAGCATGACTAGTGAAAATAGCCTGTGATCTCCACATTGTGTTAGAGAATCACCCTTGGCTCTTTTGTAGTCAGTGGAAGGAAACTGGCATTTCCAGAGGCTGATTGATCTCTCGTAGTTAAATATCTCTGCTAGGAGAGGTGAGTGTTATTCTCCAAGAATCAAAGAGAAAGTTGAGCATCACTAACTTGAGTTTGGAGAGTTAACTTTTAGTTATCTAAGTCAGATAAACTGAATCTCACCAGCAATATTCAGTCTTAATAATTTGTGGAGGTTTGGATTCTTAAAAGTACCAACACATTTCAATGTTGGCTTATTCCATTTTATCGATCCATCTTGAAGTAGCAGCTGTGTTAACTTTTTGTTCCTTCATTTCATGCCAAGGCATCATACCTGCTTTTCCAGAGCAGTTATCAGCACAGTTCCTCTGATCTCAATGCACCTGTAGTTTGTTTTCCCAGTTGGGTCACCTATGTGCAACCTTTGTAGTCTTGGCCAGTGGCTTTGGGAACTGAACACATCTTGTACATTGGGTTACACAAGGACACTGATTGCCAGAGCATCCCACAGAGTCCAGATTCTAGCGAGATGTTCACAAAGAAATTAGCAAGATCTGTGCTTTATGGAACACAGAGAAAGTCTCAGCACTGGATCATTGACATTAGTTCTGTAAAACCTCTTCGGAAGACGAAAATAAATGATGCCATTTGTTCTGCCAGAAAAAAAAGAAGTTAGTTTTGTGCAAGAGAGATGGGGACACCGAAGGATTTTTGCAACAATAAGGTATCAGACACTTCAGTTCAAGCCTTTGAATAGTTTTTATACATTGCAATAAAAATATGGAAGTGGTGCTGAAGGACCTTACAGTGCCCCTTTGGAGGGGCTTGGAAAGCTGATCTGAGTTGTTTAAGGCTGTGCTACCTTGTGCTGCAAGTTTACCTGATTCCCAAGCTCAGCACAATTGGCTGTGACCAAATCTGGATAGAAGATCAAGACTGAAAGTGACTGTACAGAGTTTCAGCAGGTGACACTTCTCTACTGAAGACCTGAGTTTGAAAATGCTACTGTACAAATAAGGTATAAAGTGGCCATTAATGTTACAATGAGAAGTTTTGCAGAACTAGAAATTTTAAATGCCAAGAACTTGACTCATCATGTTGAATGTTAAAAGTTCTTCTCATTCCACACCCATAAAGAGTAGAAGAAACTGAAGATCACCTTGACAGGTGAGCAGACTGCAGGGCACACTTTAAAAATTGATTTTGATCTTGGGACATTGGGATTCTCATTAGCTGAACAAACAGAGATTGGTGCTTGTGTTTGAGTTAGTATCTTGGACTTCTTCTAAAGTCAAGACAGACACAGACATTTCTAGGTCATGATTCATCTGACAAAGTGCAGGCAGTTACTTTGCAATGACAGGAATTGCATCCCAGAAACATATATTCCTTTCTACAGGCTGTAAAAGTGTTGCCTAGTCATTAATCTACTCAAGCAGGGCATCCACACTGTAGATGTCTAAAGTCACATGAGATGATCGCACCTTTGGTTGAAAAGTTACTCGTTTTCACATCTTTTTGCCTCCCAAAGCAGTCAGGATGTTCTAGAGCAAACAGAAAGCTCAAGGACCAAGGACCATTTACACTAGAAACAATCCTGTTTCTAGTGGAGACAGTCATAACCATAAAACTTCAGAGATTACTACTGG
>NW_008652092.1:61646-107967 GCF_000695815.1 Acanthisitta chloris | reverse complement strand
CAAGGGGGAGAAATAAAATTGCCCTGGAAGAATGACAGGGTATCATTATCTTGTCTCACACACACCCATCTAAGATATAGAGGGGTGACAAATGGTCATGGTGATGTAGGTGAAAGATATCTTAAATAAGAACAGAGAACAAGCTGTGTACTAATGACTTAGGTTGTTGTTGCTAAGATAATTTTCAAAAATGGTAATTACAAAAATGGCGGGATAGAATCATAGTGTTCTTCTCAATGCTCACAAAAGCAACAATCCTAAAATCATACCATGGACACACCTGGGGAAGGAAATCTGACAGTACATGGGGCTGCTAAAGCTTGTAAGTTTGAAGAACATGTCTTTTGTAACTCCTCTTAAGATGAATAAACTCTAGATGTAACCATAGGATGTGAAAATAACCAGATTTTAATCACTGCTTAAATATTTTCAGACTAGACCAAATGAGAAGTGAGCAGCAAATAGTTTCTTCAATGACCCGGTATAATATTTAATATGAGATTAATTTCAACTTTTTCTTTGTGTAAACCAGGCACTTCTTTTCCTGAGGAAGGAACTGTAGTGCTTCAACAAAGTGCTATTTGTGACCTCTGCTGTTTGAATTATGGATACTTGGCTGATGTGGATGGAGGTTGCTTGTGTCATGATATAAGAAGAGGCAAATACATTTGTTTTCCTATAAAAAGTAATATAATTACAGGAAAAAAAGTAATAATGCAAAAGCTTCTGATACACCAAATACAGGACCTGATGGATCAAGCATACAAGTGATCCAGAGAATTGTACATCTATCTGATTTGCCAAATCTGTGGACTCTTATCCCAACTCAAGTTGCCATGCTGAGCACCTCCCCAAGCCTCACTTGATGCAAATTCTTTCAGTGCTCTTAGCTATGAGTTTTAACAAAGCCCAAGGCTAAGTTCCTAGTGAGCACTGGAGCTGAGGAAAGATTTGGGGAAGAAAACAAAGCATTAAATCTTAAATCAGCCTCAGTCTGGGGGAAACAATCACTTCCCTAGCCTGAAAAGTTAGGAGTTATTGCAGGAAAATGTAGGCAGCTCTGAAGATGCTGAATTCTGCAGAATTATGTTGCTTATCGAAGAGAAATGCACATAAACACAGCACATTTTACACTCTTAAAACTTGTCCAGCACTGTGGACTCCTTATTTTGTATTAAAAAAAGCAAGTGTAACAAGGCCATATGCTGTTCTTGAGGCTCTGTTGGCAGCACAACAAAGGGAAGGCATGGAGCAAAAAAATTCTGGGCTCTTCCTGGAACATACTGATCCCCTCAGCTCCCACGGAAAGCAGGGATGGTATTTTTGGATTTAATAAGAAACCTTTGGCACCTTGCAAAGCTGAAGCCTCTTGCTTTGGTGTGTACCCTGGGATAAGAACAGGGTGCAAGTCATAAGGATTAAAAGGGCCACAAAAGTTTGTTAATGTTAGAATGACAACACTGAGGCAAAATCCATTTTTAGACATGTGTAAGCACTTCCTAGTCACATTTCTGGGCATAGTCTAAGGTAATACAAGAGGCATGGTTTAAAGGGGGAGGTATTTTCATAATAAAATATATATTTCTTGTAAAAGATAAGATCTCTCCCTCAAACCTTGTCTCTCTTACTAAGCAGGGACTTGTTTGCAGGTCTACTCTAATATTACCTCCTCTTGACTATCGCACCATAGTTTGCCATGACATTTAGCAGCTGGCAAGGTTCAAGGTTCATATTATATCTAGAATAAACTAAAAAAAGTACTGCCAGGGCCCATCCTTTCTCCCTGTGACAGTGTCCTTAGCCTCCAAGAAAGAGTGCCCACAACGAAAGTGTCTGTTGTTACAGCCTCTCTGCTAAATCCTCATGTAGGGGGCTGTTTGGCTCAACCCTTGTCGTTCTTAGCCAAAAGTGTGCCAACATCTTGCTTACAACTGAAAAACTTCTGACACCTTAGTGCCAGTGCCTGGAACCAGGTCCTGCTCTGTTTAATTTGTTAGTGTGGATGGAGACAAGGAACCAAACAGGACTGGGATAACAATCTGAGGCTCTTATCAAGTCTAGAGCTTTTGCCTCTTCAGAGAACATCCAAATGTTACTCAGCCCCTCACACTATGTCTCAGAGATGATGATGAAGGGACCCCAATCAGGTCCACCAGCAAGGTAGTTTGGTTGTTCATCTTGAAGCCTGAACTTGGCTGGGAAGTACAATGCTCACCTGGTGCTCAGGAAGATCTGTACAAAATCCACTGCCAAGTGATGTCATCAGTGTTGAGCTAATGATCTAAAGAGGGACTGGCACAGAGAAGAGCTGAGTGTCCTCACAGCTAGTGCCATTATCACTTCAGAAAAGTAATTCTAGGTGCGTATTTGAGACTTGAGCCAGACTCAGGGATGGGACAGGCCCACTGAGAAGGGAGAAGATTATCCTTTCACCATCTACGAGCCTTACATCTCCTCCTTGTACATCTAGTCAAGGTCAGGCAGGACTGTGGGCTGGATGTCATGACTGCTCTGGTGATTCTAGGCTAATTCTCTTCAGGTTTAAGATGATCCATTGCCTGTCTGAACAACCATCTTTCCTGACAGTACAACAGACATAATTCACAGTTCCCCCTCAGGCATTATGTCTTCATCCCCCCTTTGCAAGTCCTTATTGCAGAGAAGGATTTCAGTTGGTTAAAGTGCAGTGCTTTTTCTAGGTATTTTAAGCACTGTAATATTTTGTAGGATCTTCTGATGGTGCACTGGTCTTTCCTTCATCATGTGAGCCTGGGCATGTCCTGATGCCCAACTATATGGCCATTAAGGGACGCAGAAGCCCTCAAACCATGGTTTCACCATCACACCTTAGACACAAGTCTACTCCCTAACAGCATGGACATCTCCCTCACTGCCTGACAACCATTCTGACTTGATCTGAGCAGTGAGTGAGCCAACCCTGACTCTGTGCCTCCAAACCTCAGGAGATAACCAAGAGAAAATAAAACAGAATCCTGCAGTGCTCTGCTGCCTGAATGATCTCAGGAGACCCTTGATCCAAATCAAATGTGTCTTGGTTTTTGTAAAGGCTTCATTCCAGAACCTGCTCAATCCTTTACCCATATCTTCCCTTTAGTAGGGAAGACAGCAGAAGACATTCCCAATGCTACTATATCCACTTGATACATCCCACCTGTCATGCAACTCCCACTCAAAGAGCACACCCTGCTCACCCATGGATGTTGCTGCTCTGTGCCAGGCTAACTGTTGGGTCAGCTCCATGGAAGCTTGTAAAGCTTTCCCACATTTACCAAGCTGGAGTAAGAAGAAAATTTTGCTCATGAGACATCTGCAAAATTAATGGGATCTTGATAGAAACGAACAGTCTCACAACCTGGAAAAGAGCAGGTAGCACAGCAGTTTTTTCTCTTTCCTCCACATAGATGAAAGAGACACATGGAGCTTCTCAGTAAAGCAGAGTCAATGCTACAGCAGGACTTAAAAGCCTCGAAATCAGCATTAGCAAATCATTGCAATATGACCATACTAGCAAACCAACAGAATGTGACAAGAAAATGCGTCTATGACCAAAACCAAAGACATCCCATTAGCACCAGCAGAAATACATGTGAGGCTAAGGGAGAAAATCCAGGCTGCTTTCAGAGGGATGAAGAAAAAGAAATGCAGAAGACCTTCCCATTTCATCAAACAACCCACCATCCCTGAGAACACCTTAGACACTGTTAATGCTACTTCAGACATCTGATTCATCCAGCACCTACACCTGCAGCTGTGGAGAGCAGCAAGGATACACCTTGTTAGTATGACCAAATCAGATCCACCAGTGATTTCCATGACCTACTCCTTCACAGACCACATTTCACTGCAGAGGAGATAAAAACCAGGCTGTCTCTTCCCTTTACTGGACAGACTCTTTGTCCCTCGGTTCAAAGTAGACCTCTTGGCTTTACAGCAGGTCTCAAAGAGAATAACACTAAGGACGAAATCCAACCCTATTTTGGAAGCAATTTAAGAGCAAATAAGGCCAGAAATTCCATGTGATTTCGGAGCAGAAATGAACCAGCTGCATCTCTCCCTTTTGCTTAATGCAAGATGATTAATGAACAGATTGAAAGGATTATGTATTTCATCTCAAATTTGGGGGATTATAATGCTCAGATAGGCAAAGAATGAACTACCATAATGGACCCTCAATCAAATGAGAACAGTTTAACAAGAAATTGTGCTTTTTGGTATCCCAAGCTCCTCAAACTACATCAAGTCTCACTATTTCAAAAGAAATCTTTCAAAAAGCTCAGTAGAATGACAAAATGCCCAAATTCAAACACACACTTTGGAAGCATAATTTTCATATAGATATTTTTCCCATTGTTAGATTATTTCTTTTTTTCCGAATCAACTCCAACCTGTAATTCCATCCACTATACAACTTCATGAACACATCTGTATTTCATTCCAGATAGACAAAATACTACACCATAAAAATAGAAATAGGTGGCAACAGGCAACAAAAATAATCAAACCAACCCAAAAACCCAGCCAGATTTGTACAGACACCAGATCAGAAATGAGAAACAAATCATATGCTGTTTGTACTGAACAATTGTGCCAGTTTTAGAGGGAAAACTAGGAAGAAGGGATCTCGTGAAACCGAGTCTCTAAATAGGTATTTTGCAGTCCTGTCTTGTGCTTTAAGTGAAGCCCAAGAGCATTTTCTCCACTGAGATTTATTAATTTTGGGGTTTCATTTGTTTTTCATTTCCTGCTTCTTTCTTTTTTTTTTTTCTTTATGTAGTTTTGTCTTTTATTTCCTAATGGAATGACTGGATTAAAGTTTAATAGTTTTTTTGTCCTTGCTTATTCCATTTGTGTCCAGTTCTTCCTGGTCACTAATTTTTTGTTTGCTTTGCCAAAGCAGTGGGAGAAAATGTTATTTTTCCACAGTCTGGTGGAAAGGAAATAGAGAGGATTCCCCTCATTTTCCTCCCAGTAAAGTGAGATCCATGGAAGTATTTTCTAATCTAATCAACATTTGGGGCTTGATGCTTTATTTCCTAATTCTAGCCTATGGGAGCAGTGTGGGAGTTGGAGAAGGATTGCACTGGGCAGATGTGGGCTTTGTCCCCTCACATTTGTGGCAGCAGGACAGAGCTGTGAGGTTCTTGGGAAGACTTTACTGGGAATAAACAGGTGAGAGGTCCCATCCATCTCAATAGCCCTCCCTGATGCTCCTCCTCACCCTGTAAGACGCAGCCAACATTTCTGTGCTAGATTATGGTTATTAGGGTGTTACTGTCTGGCCACTGAGTCCAAGAACATTTTCCACCACATGAGCATAGGGAAAAGTCTTCCTCACTTTACAGGGAGCTCTCACATTCCTCACCCCTTCCATTGACAGAGCACAAGGTAACATGTGGTTCTGAATGATGCACCTGCCCAAAAACAGAGTCAGTTTTCACTTGCCAGGATCTTTGTGCACTGACAGTGGGAGTCTTTGAACCTGGTTTTGGCCCATCAGGTTGAGGTATCCAATGTGAGCTTTAAATTCTCAGTCTCATCCACAGCAATCCTGAAGGAGATGCATCCCACATGCCTTAGCATGGTGTGAATGTCCTAGGAAACTCTTTGTCTCTCTCCATTCCCACAGAAAGGACCTGGATTAGTGACTCTGGGTCAGTGGCTGCCATTAGGCAGGTGACTTCACTGGCAGGAGTTAATTTTGATGAGTGTGGGGCCCATGCTCAGGGAAGTGCCACATTTCAATTATTTCAAAGGATTAATCCCCTCTTCACCCAAAGGGAAACAGATGGACATATTTTTCCTTACAGCCCCTCTTTGTTTGCTCCCTCTCTGCCTCCTGCCAAATTCAGTATTAAGATCGGACAAACCAAAATTGAAAGATCAGGACTGCAAATCATTTTCTTTCAATTTTGCTGTTTGATAGCAGTTACAAACAGGCTGTATTTGGGGAAACAAAAATCAGCCAATTCATGTTTGACAATTCTGGTGTCTATCTCATATCTCAAAAATATCATTTCAGTGGAAAAGGAACAGAAATAATAACCATTCACTCATGAACACAATATTGATTCTAGTGTACAGGAAAATAGGATCCAGACAGGATTTTACAACTAAGAAGGGAACATTACAATAAAGATTATGACATTTTATGAATATTCGTGTTATAGCTTTGAGCTTTATTGCAAAGCAAAAAATATATATTTGTATATATATATATATTTTTATCTACATATCACCTCTGACATTGTATACAACACCAAATCACAAGAAATCAAAGAAATCATAGTGAGGTAGATACAAAACAAAGGGATGGTGAAGAATCCAGCTGCTAAATTTGGCTTAACACAACTGTCATTAACATATGTATATCCAACACTGCAGTGAGCTTTGATTCACAGCTTCTTCAATGGATCCTACTAACATTGATGCTGATATTAGAGCCCATTTAGAAATTATGCCATTTGGAAATGGTGAAGAAAGTAAATCAGAAGCATTTCTTACAAACTAGTCATCTCCAAGGGAAAATTTTCCATTGATTTTTCATGATTTTTGATGTTGATAAAACTGCTCTGAGAAATAGCCTGTGTTCTAGGGGTACTAGTAGTGCCTGAGGGCAGACAAAGAGGGAGAACACACAGCAGGGGAATGTTCGTATGTTCTACTGGGGCTGAACATGAGCGAAAGAAAGATAAACCATTTTCCCTTCCTTTTTGATGGCCAAGAGGAAGCAGCACACCTCAGGAATGCTTGAGGCTACATCCACCAACGTGTGCTTGTGAATATTGGCTTTGACTTGTTGACAAGGGCCAATCAAACAAGGCTTCAGCAGAAGAGCAACCCCTTGATGGATTCTGTTGCTCCTTTCAGGCAACAGCAGATACGTGGCAAGAAAGATGGTCCCACTGAAGTGACCGGGTGTTGGTGTGACCCGTGTTGGTACCTGGTGGGATCTGACTGCTTGGTCTGCACTCTCACAAGGAGACTTGTTAAGGCACCTGGATGACTGGGGCTCTTCAGAGAATTCTCAGCACAGTATCTTGGGAGAGATTTGGAATAGCCTTGGGCTTTTAAATTTAGTCTGTCAATCCAGGACAATATGTACCTGGTGCTCCCACAGGAGAAAAGACATGAAGGTGAGAAGCAATGGGTTTAACCATAGCAAGGAGGACCTCAGGTTGGATAGAGAAAAATACTTGCAATATGTTTCTAGCATAGGGATGGATGGTAAAAGTTCTTTAGGCCATTCAATCATCTTCATCCATGAGGTGCAGCAAAAGATGCACATGAAGCCCTCATGTCATTCAGGAGTCACATGTTATCAGAGATGTAAGGAGCTCTCAGGTGCTTTATGTCAAACAGACAAAAACAAGTTTGAAGCTCTGGACTAGAAAGCCCCTTTGCTGCTGCTCAAACATCTCCTAATCTTCTTGCAAGGGTAGGAAGTGGTGTCCTGGAAGGAGTGTGATTCCCCCTGTTCTGCAAATGGTGGTAATCTGAGCTTTATTCTCATGTCATTTCCCATGTCATGGCTGAATTAAAGAAAATGAAGAGAATTGACTGGAACAGATTGCTAACAGGCAGGAGAAGAAGCCAATGCAATTGCTACCAGCTCACTGTGTAAATCTACTAAACAAGTCACTGTTGGAGAATGACCTTATCCTTCAGGAAAACACACAGAAGGTTATTGCTTGTGCATTAATTTTCAAGGTTTTGTCCTCTGTGAACCCCTAAAGTGACCAGAAGACTGTCACAGAAACTGTGTAGCACTTAAGAAAACCAAATTCCCTCATTTCTTGAGTGGGTCCCACTCTCAGATTCCTGTAGTCCTAGGAGGGGAATGCCTGATGTGCCCCCTGTGGCAAGAGCTGCAGAGCCTGCACAGAGCTGTGTTGAAGAAGATGACTTTGAACATTCATTAGCAGAGCACAAAGAGGACAAGTCTCAGGAGAAACCATGGTGGTAAGGCTTTTGGAAGCATGGTAAATTCTATCCACTTTTGGTGGGATCCAACTCTCCTAAGCATAATCAGATAAATGCCACACAACAGGTCAAAACTGGAAACCAACTGGGATGAATCCCTACCTGGCTGTATCTGTCTGTCTTGACTATGGAATGGACCTTGATAACTCATGAGATACCCAGATCTTCTGGCTAAATTAGAGGATTGGATCCTATGCTGACGGAGTCAGTAGGCAAAGAGTTTTGGACCAACATCCCCAACCAGGGATGTGTTGGGGTGTGTGTCAAAAATACGCTCTTGCTCTCTCCTAGGGTCTGAAAGCTGGAAGTGGCTTTATACTTGTCCACAAACTGAATGTTTCCTGTTGTTTACCAAACTTGCTTTTAAAGATTTGAAAAGCCATTTTGAACGAAAACACAGGTCTGCTATTATTTTAACTCTGATGGGTGTGTTGCTTTGCTTTGAAGGGGTTGGGGAACCCAGAGAGGAAAAGCCAAGCATCTTCCATGCAGTTAACTTTCTTGATGAATCATGGAACAAGACGCCTTTGCAAGTTACTTCCTTTAAGAAACTGAAGTGTATGAAAAAGGATTTTAGCTGCAAGATTATGGATTGAGCCAAACTTGCCCTGTAGATTTTTTTTGTTTGCTGAATCTAGCAATTTGGAAAGTATCTTGATTTTTCTTCCTTGAAACTGTAGTAGGAACTGCTAACTGGGGCAGAGGATGATGCCACTTGGCCTCCTATGTTGGCATCTCTCAGCACTGCATTTTTATTGGAGTTCTGACTTAAAGTGAGCCAAGGGGGGAAAATACTGTCTTTGAAAAATACTAATTAATCACTAAATGAATCATTGATTATCATAAACACAGCCCACAGATACCTAAATTACAAGTCCAAGGGACAACTATAGCTCTTTGCAGGCATCAACCACAACCAGACCCCAAAACCTGTCAGCAGATGGAAGAGTCCATGTTTGTGCAGGGAGAGCAGATAAGCAGCACTCGAGGTGTAATACCTGTGTTACACCATTAAGTAGACAATGTGTAATGCGTAAGGCTGGGTGAGATGTCCTGTAAGAAATTATTTAGGCATGAACTCTGCTTTCTAGGGAACTGAGTTACATGAAGCACTCACAGAAGGTTTCTGAGCTCACCTGAGACTCATGAACTAACTGACTGAAAACAACTGCTGCCATGAGGTTGTGCAAGATGGGAAGATTGAACCCAGCTTTTCCACTACTGTAGTTTTCAGATAAAACATCAGAAAAGCTGAAGTTCTTGTTAAGGACAAATGCAAAAGACTGGCTGAAAGCAGCATCCCATGCTGCCACAGACTGGTGTGGACATTTGTGTACCCACTGATACATGGAAGAGGTGCCACAAATCCATTCCCTTCATCCTTCCCACTTCTACTAGCTTCAGTAAGGGTGTTTTCTGTATCCACAGATGTGTCTTGGTCACTTGGAAGAGCTTTACTAAGTCAGGTGTCCAGTAAGTCAGAAATGGGGTTTTATCTGTCCTACCCCAAGAAACACAAGGTCACAGAATCATAGAATATCTCAAGTTGGAAAGCATCCATAAAGATCCAGACCATCAGATCTGCATGTAGCATGTTAGACAAGAGTGGGTTCATGGCAGCAACCCAGGGTTTTGCCCTCAGCCAAGATGTTTCAGCGCCTGGAGGTACCATGGCTGATGGAGATTCCAATAAAGGGATTTGAAGAGTGTTAATGTGGTGGGCTGTGGCTCTCAAGGATGGGGAAATCTTGAGTGGAAGGAAGGAGAAGCACAACATCTAAAACATAAGGATGAGGGGATGAAGGTCAAAGCATGGCCCAAGGAGGCAGCAGTCAGCTTCCTGAACAGAAGAGAGATGGAGGACAGGGGCTAGGTTGGTGAAGATCTCACCGTAAACTGGCCCGAATCACCTCCCACTGGCACAGAGAGGGACCCCGCGGTATTTGCAGAGGAGGACCATGAGTGCAAAGTGCTTAAAGGCTTGGTAAGCATTAGCAACCCCAGTTTGACAGGCACAGAGAAGTGGGAGTGACGCTCTAAGCTGCATGGTGAGGCAGTGGTGGGTGAGGGACATGACAGCCACATCTTGTGGTTTCCTGAGCTCATCACTGGGCAACCCTGTTACCTCACCAACACCCTCTCCTCAGCACCCATTGGTGAACTGGGGTGGGGAAAAAAAGGTTATAAAGGCTAAATCCCTCTAGGAATATGCACTGTGGATAACAGGGGAAGAGAATGTTCTACCTTTCATCTAAGGACAGGGAAGAGGTTTACCCAGTAGAGTCAGGCTATTTATTATAGCTTAAAGAACTACAAAACCTCTATTTCAATGGCATAGATGAATGTGATCATGTGCTTGATGTGTGTATATATTATACACACCCTAACATGGACATACACTATTATATATTTCTATAATATATAATATAGTATATAATACACACACACACGTGAGATACTCAAACATCTTAACTCCTCTTAATCACAGAGTCATAGAATCAAAATGCTCTTCTTTGAGGGTTGGGTAACACTCACTACATTTTCTATATAGACAACTTTGTACATACAAGTCGTAAAGTGCGTTAAAAAGCGCGTAAAATTTTCTATGTAGAAAACTATGTACATATAGCACACACACATGTACCACAACACTTGAAGTTAAGCCAAATTTCACCTTCATCTTCACATCCCCAATACCTACGATACAAAACTAGAATTGAAAAAGAAATACATAAGGAAACAATGAAAAAAATAAAAAGAAATAAAAATTCCTAAAACCCGAGAGAGAGAGAGAGAAAGAGAGAGAAATGAATCAATAAACAAAACCAAACCCAAAAAACCCAGTCAACAGAAGCCTGGCACGTGTAGAAAACATCAATTCACTTAGAGAACAGAAAGAGGGTCATGTCCGAACCTCCTTTTTCTTAAAAACAAAACCAAACCAAACCCCTTTTGTTTGTCTGTTTGTTAGCTCTTATCGTTTGAGAAAAGTCACAGTAGCACTCTCACCTTGAACCAGAGTTTGGAACTTTTTGTGTTTCTTTGTATAAAAGAAAAAACGGTTTAGGTTATGGAAAATAGTTGGGAAATTTGAGGTTGGAGAGAGGAGATAGAGAGAGAAACTGGAAGATTGCATAGTTGTGAACAGTGGCTTCTCATCAAGGTGAAAAAGTGCATCATCTGATAAAATAGCATTTGATTATTATTTCTTTTTTTTTGTTCGGTTCCATACTTTGTTTTTTTCCTCAGTCAACTGTACATGTCACACATGGAAAGGTATATACAGCACACACACATGCTAACATCGAACGTCTGACACTGAAACAGCCATTCTTTAAATGTTCCATCAGAGTTTGTTCCATGCAACTTTGTATTCTTTTTTAATACATTTTTTGCTACATCCTAAGACCACAGACTTGTCTAAGCCCATCTCATGGCGTTGTGATCGTTAGCAACACAAAAAGAGGGAGAAGCACCAGAATGGCTCAGTTTGATCACCAAACCTCTGCTTTGACTTCTTTCTATTTGAATTTTCATTCCTTCATTCACTGCTGGTTGTTTCCTTTTTTCTTTCTTTCTTTCTTTTTTTTTTTTAATTATTGGTTTTTTTCCTATTGTTATTTGTTTGCTTCAGTTTTCCAGAGATGGGAAAAAACCAATTGACTATTTTATTTTTAATAAATGTTCTTGAGGTAAGAGTTATGCTCAGCACCTGGGGCAGGCAACAAAGCTTTCAAAAGCATTTGAGAAATGAAGTGTGAGTCCAAACACTGTCACCAACATCATAAACTAACAACAAAACAAAGCAAAACAAATCAAATTGAGATGAATATTCCAGGTTTGCGTGCAAGCTAAACCTCCCACCCTCTTTCCAACCTTCTTTCCTTTTCCCAAAACCCACACACAGAATGAAAAGGAAATAAAAGCCACTTGGCACATTCCCTCTTGCACCAGCCAAATGAAAAAGGACAGGTGTTGTGCATTAAAAAGGATACTTCAAAAGCTTTTCACGCTTGTTGCCTGCCTCAAGTGCATTTTAATATATGTCTGATCATTTACATTTATATAGGAAAGTCATATTTGTTATACTTTATACAGGATCACTTCATTTTTGTCCTTTTATAAACTTTTCACTTTGTTTTTGATTTGTCTTTTGGATAATGAGTTGGTTATAACAATCTACAGTAAGGCTACACAGGAAGAATACTGTGTATTTGATTTTTTTTTTAAATCTCTAAGAACCAAAGTATATAAAATGAGGTTTGATTCTAGCACCTTTTACAGTATTATTGGTGTTGTTCCCTTTAGGAGAAAATACCTTCACTCAACATCTGTTCTATCATCTCTCTCTAGTTTCAGCAATGCTTCAAAGGTAACGAGAAGGTGACAATTGACCCAATCCAGCAGTCCTTTGACAGAAAAACTCTCCCCTTGAAGTCAGGCAGAACTACTCATGTGAGCAAAGCAAACCTCCTCCCTGCCAGCGAGGGCTGCAATGCTTGGCTCACTCAGAGCAGCATGGAAAACCGAGCATCCAAAGAGGAATAAAATACACCAAGCTGCTGTCTCACTGGGGCAGCTGAGATGGAGAGGCTCAACAGCAGATGGTTTCGCTCGGGGGAATAACACAGCTTGCCACAAGGTGAGTTGTATCACCTTGTGGTGATGCACCATCAGAAGGCAACAATGCTGCCCTGGGATGCCAGCCTGGGATGCCACCCCACCAACCCCATTGTCCTCCTTTCATGGCAAGGGGAGACCTCCCCATCCTGCTGCAGGAGGAGGATGCCACCTTGCAGCATACGCTGGCGATGGGGAGATTTTGAGACATTTTAAGACATTTCCATGATGTGAAACAGCAGCTTTCAGTGAGTGCATTTCTGGGAGTGGGGAGGAGTGCGGCAGGAGGAGAGAAGGAGGCTGGAAAAATAAACATGGGAAAGAGAAGCTCCTTGCCAAGGTTGTAATGCTTTACAAGACGTTGAGCTGTTGATTTCACTCGAGCAGTGTGTAACCCTGCAGAGGAATGGTCCATTCCCCATACAGTGGCATCAGAACCCCAATTATATATATATAATTATAACTATAGCAATATATCTATCTAGCTATCTATATTTATATAAGTATACATTAAAATCTGTTACTGCACTGGCACCTAATACAGAGGAAAAGTACTGGCGTTGCTATTGGATGCAAGTGGTTGCCTTGACTGAAGTCCTGTGAAGGGTAAGCACCACAAGAAAAGGCACCACAAGGCTTTGAGAATTGAAATGTCACTGCCCTAACATAGCTGTCATCAACAAACATAAAGAGATTTTTGGAGTTAATGAGAACAGGTGGGGTCAGGCCAAATTCTGGCCTAACTGATGACAGAAAAAACAGGGTTTTCCCGGAAAAAAAACCCTGGCGTTTATGCAGGGTGACTGGTGCCTTGGGGAAACTGAGACCAGAATTTGGTCTTTTAAGGGGCATGTTGATTTTGCGAGCTCTTATCTAGCACTTTGGACACTTTTTTGCAGCCTTCCTAAATTCAAATGGCCTCATCTTGCCATGTTCAACATGCTTGCACTGGTGTAAGGAAAGCAGAATTGACCTTTGAGTGCTCAAAGCATAATCTAACATAAAGAGGGTACAGCCTGAAGTGGAGTGCCTCCTGGGATGTGCTGGATGCCTTCTGCTTCCACTAAACCAGGGGAAGTCGAAGGCACTCAGTGAATCTGATCTCATCCCTCTGCAGAGCCCTGCCCTGAATATCTCAAGCTGTCACTCCCCAGGAGCCCAGAGAATAAATTGTCCTGGACACAGGCAACAATTTTGATGGGTTTACAGAAATCCTGCCAGACTGAGGCAGAGATAAAACCTGCATGTCTGGTTTCTGAGTTCTTAGCCTGTGCTTCTCATTTCCTCCTTACTTAGTCAATACTTCCAGTGCACTAAACTTTTGCGTTGGCCCTTGCTCTATTTCTTCTGCTCATAAATTCATGCTCAAGCACACACAAACACACATGTTGTCCTCCAAGACATGCAGAAAACAGAGGAAGAGCTGGGCAATAAGACAGAGCACATAGTCAGAGCCCTCCTGTGAAAGGAGAGGTCCCTACAGATACTGTCTCTCAACAACAGACTTCCCATGCGGAAAGTCATTGCTTGGTGATCGAAAAAGAAAAAGAAGAGACTCGCAGGCACTCTATGCCAAGTTAATAGCACCAGTTTTGCATCGTGTTGACACCTGTCAGCCCATCCCATCTAAAAATTCCTAACTCTTCAGACAGCTGCTGACAAGCAGCCTGCCCCTGCTCTCAGCAGCTTCACACCAAGTCAAGACAATGCCAATGAGTTTGGTAGAAATTCACTCACTGGACATAGAGGAGAGTCAGGTCTGCCCTCGGCCACTTGGCCAGCTCAAAGCAGGGCTTGTTGGCAGCCCTGTATCACACAAGCACCATGTGTGCAGCTTGCTGGGAGAAGCTAGAGATAGTGTTGGAACACCACCATGGGGGACAAATGACGTTGCCTGTGGCAGGACTTGAAGTAGTTTTCCTTGTTCATTCAGATCTACTTTTGGGAGTCTAATTTGGATCTCAGTCTCTCTAGGCCTCCTGGTAGAATGGATCAGGTGCAGAAGTGACCTAGAACAGAGAAAACCTCTCCCAGTTGAACTGGCAGATCCTTGCTTCTAATTTGGATGGGTAGGCATCTTCACCTGCAAGCCACTCTGGGTCAGAATGGCACTAGAAGGACAGCTTCAGATGAATGACTTGGGTTCAGAATGGGCTGAGCTTGGTTAATAAGGCAAATTCAAGGCATGGGAATGACTAAGTTTCAAGCTTAGTTAACAAAAAATGTACTTCTTGCTAGGAAAGCTTAGGCCATTATTTCTGTCTGATGTGCCTGATCGAGAGGGTCTGGGGTAAGCAGACTTCTTCTTTGGAAGATTTTCAACCAGACAGGATTTAGGGTGGGAGAATAAGACACAGGGATGCCTGTGGCATGAACTCTTGGGAATGCACCTGAGCACCCATGTGCTCTTTCCATCTCTGCTTTCTCCAACTCCACGACCCAATGGGGCTGTGCTAAATCCCTGGTTTCTCACTTGACTTCCCCGAATGCTTCCCAAAGGGAGAGTGGAGCATTTCAGGGAATGAAGAAAAGCACTCTCCCAAATCTTAGTGTGGCATCTTGAATGGGTTGTGCTAGTCCTCCTTGAGAAATCCGATTTCAGACCTGCCTGTGTCTTTGTCTCTGCTGAGCTACATGGAGACAAGGGAAATGTGACATGGTGGATTGCTTAGTCTTGCTCTGGCCACCACCACCACCATCCTGCAGCCCTTTTGACGTTAAGATCTTGAAGCAATTCACCAACACTGACTAAATAATCCTCACATCAGCCTTGTGAGGAAGCCTTTACACCTCCTATTTTACAGATGAGGTACGGAGCAAAAAAACCCCCAAACCAGGTGTCCTATTGTACCAGCTTCTTTTTACCATTTTGTAGTGATTGAGGAATTTGTTCTCCTTGAATAAGGTTTATCTGAGGAATCAAGTGCAAGAGTATTTTCCAGGTTTTGAGTGTTAACAACAAGTTCCAGCAGTGATTAGTCAAATTTCAATGTTTATGGGAAAAGTGGCACTTCTGCAATAGAAGTATTTAAATTGTGCTATTCTCCATGGCTGTGCCAATTTTCCAGTGCTATCAAAATTCACTAATCAAAAACACTTCTAGGATGAAAGCTAATTTGATAAGGTACTGTGGACGTTTAGAAGAGCTTTGCAAGAAGTAGGATTGACAAAGATTGCAACACCTGGAGTAAGCATGGCAGAGATCCAGGGCTGGAGGTGGAATCGGTGATGGGACCCAGGCAACAGACTGACCATTCCCCTGTCATATGTCCTGGAGAACAGGCCAATGGTACTAGGGAACGTATTACACCTTCCAGCAGAGACAACCCTAAAATCCCCTTGGCTTTCCCAGCCAACAGCCCATGGCAGAGATGAAGAGAGAATATGTGACTTCAGGCACCATGATTTCAACTTCTGTATACAACAGTGCATCCAAAAATATACACAGCAAAGGGGTGTTGCCTTGCAATCAAAGAAGTCATTCAAAGCCTCCAAAACATAGAGCCTTTCTGTGAAAATCCTGGGTGTAGGGGAAAAGCTCCATGGTGGAGCACACTGTCAGGTTCCTGAGCACATCACTGTGATAGGGAACAAACAGAAGGCAAGTGCCTCACCCCAGCTATTATCTCATACTGTTTTCATACTTGGTAGTCACATCAACTTTAGTGGAATGGTCTGAACTTGGCCTGATGGCATGAGTGGAAGTCACCAGACCGAGATGTGAAATAGTCCTTCCCTGAGAAAATTAAACCTTTTGAAACTAATTCCCATTCCTCATTGGAACAAAAGACTGGAATGGTAGAAGTTTGCACAGCAGAAACATTAGCCAGAACCATTTTTTTTTTCTTATAGGAAAATATTTTCCACGAAAAAACACCCTGAAGTTTTAGATCTATTTTGGGAGGGGGCAGACTTTGATGTTCAATGGGAAATCTCTTCCCTCTCACTCTCCCTACACAGAAAAGATGGGAGCCAAAGGGATTTGGCTGTGATACTTGTTTAGACACTTTTTCAGAAAACACACATCACAGCTCTCCTCCAAATGGCTGCAATTACATCCAAATTAAGGCATGTTTAATTGCTCGAGTAGTTCTGGGAGGTCGATGGATAAGTGCAAACCAAGCCATTTTCGCTACTACTTATCCATCTTAAATTTGTTGACTGATACCCAGGCTTCAACAATTATTGGGGAAAAAACAGGTTATATGGGAATGGTGTGAAACTGGTAATTTGAGAGGTCTATAGTTTCTCTCACAACAGTGTCAGCTCATAGAATTATGAAGTTGCAGAATATCCTGAGTTGGAAGGGACACAGAAGGATCGAAGTCCAACTCTGGCCCTGCACAGGACAGACCAAAGAATCACCCTGTTGAAGTCAAGCAGCTTCATCTTCAGGTTACTGAAATTCCTGTGGGCAAAACTGTCCCTGTGTGTACTCACATGCCCTCAGAAACTGAAACAAAATCCTAAAGGGAACAGATTGCAGGTGTAATCAGCTGGCATTTGTCCTGGATCTTCGCTACTTAGGAAGGAACAGTGTTTGCTTTTAAAGTGGAAGAAGGGGAGGAAAGGATGGGGGCGTCTGCAGGTGGTGTTCAGCTGGGTCTGAGGGAAGGATGTTCTGGTTCTGGCAGCGAGTTTTATTGGTAAATACAGCTAGAAAGGAAAATATGAGCTGCTTGTCCTTGTGACTGATGAATGGGAATGACATCTGGAGGGAAAACAATAATCATTCCCTTTGAGTGGCATTTGGCATTTGAATTTTAAGGGCTTGAAATCAGATTTGAAGGGTTTAATCCCTGAAAACAAGGGCCCTGTTTGCTGAGTGTATTAACAGGGCTGTTCTCATTGCAATGGTGATACTGGTAGAAGGAGAAAACATGTCTTCTTCAACTAGAGTTAGAGACTACAAAGCCCCTGTGTAGCTCAGGGGTGTGCTGCACTCAGAGGGCTCCACTTGGAAAGATACTCCTGCTTTTTTACAAGTTTTTCCAAAATCTTCAAGCTCAAACATGAAATCTATTATCACAGGTTAAGAAAAAGACTAATAGGGTTCAGTTTGGGCTCCCTGGCACCAGTAGAAATGACTGTTTTTAGCATAGGGAGTATAAGGAGGCACCTGAACATCAGTGGAGCTGTACTGCTTTATACTGACACTGCATTTGGCCCTCATTTTTGGTCTGATTTTGGCTTCCAGATTTCTTAAGAAGTGGAAGATCAGGTGGTACAGCATTTCCTCAGAAGGACCTTAAGCTTCTGATGGTCTTTTACTTAAAAGGAAAAAAAAAAAACATACAAGGAATGTTTATTTCAACCCTGCTTGCAAATCCCAGATTGCTAGCACCTCACGCCAGGAATGTCTTTCCTCATCTGAAAAAGCCCTTTGGAATTTGCAATGCATTCATTTATATAAAAACATATATACTGTTGCAGTAACATGGCATGTATGCTCCTCTATATTTCCACAGGCCTGAGGATATAGACACAGACATACATGTTGATTAGGCCCTTTAATCCTGAAAATTCATAGCCATTCACTTTACATCAGGCTTAATATATAGCAGGAGGAATTCTCTCTCCTTCTGCTTTTTTTTAAACATTGCTGAAGTGGGTCATAGCAAAACAATCAGATGTCTTCCCTGTTGAACAGTACATTTTCAGGAAAATTAAAGGGTGTTTTATCAATAAGGTGAACTTTTTGTCTTTTTTTAAAGTATATTTTATATATATATATTTATAATGCCCTCAATACCTTATAGGCCATATCCTATTTAATTCCACGAGATGGGCGATAACCAGCTTTGAAAGCAGTCTGCATCCCCATCTTTTTGCTCTACTAGATACACATGACACTTTGCTTTCAAAACCACACTTGCCGTCTCTTACCCCTCTCAGTCCATCCCTGTTCAAGACACAGATGCGTGGTGCTTCTTAGGACAAAGAGGGAATATCTATATGTTGGCCAGCATTTGGTTGGGTCAAACAAAGCAGTTAGCATAGCACCGAAGGAGTTACATTGCTGTTTTTTTCCCAACTTCAATCTTTTTTTTGGAACAGAAGCAGTAAAGAGAACCCAGAAGCACTAAGCTGAGTGCTTAAAACAGGGCAAAGAAACAGCTGGGGAGAAGGATGAGGAAGGAGCAGACCCAAAGCTGATGCAGATGATCAATGGCCCATCTGCAAGAGTGGAGCTTCTGAATTTGCTCTGCCCCAGCAGAAAGATATACAGCTGCCTGGAAATTCAGGTGGAAGAGCCTGGCCCATGTAGCCAGAAGATTTTGAACTCCTTCCCCATGGTGGATATAGAGAAGGAACAGGGAAGGTACGTGGCAGACCAAGACAGAGCTTCCTTCTTGCTTCATGCAAGGCAAGTCTTGGGTTAGAGAAGACAACACCCACCTGAACACAACCCAGTTATCCAAAACAGACCAGATTTCACAGTCCTTACTCAGCAGAGAAAATGAGACCCAAAAACAAAACCCAGGAGTTTTGCCTGAGTAAGGAGTGTGTGAGTAGATTTCACAAAGCTTTTCTAAAAGGGAGCAGGGAGTCCTGCCTGGCATTGCATTTCCCAAGGAGACATTATATAATGGTCAGGACACTTAGACAACAAAAACACTTGGCTCAAAACACAAAACCCCACCCCAAACTCAAGCTTTCTATCACATGCTTCTTTCCCTTTCAGATTATCTGACCAGTGGTGATATTTGGAGCAATGAACAGGATCCCTTCCCTTGTTCTAAAGAAAGTCATCCTGGCTTTCACCGGAGTGGCTTGGGGTTCAACCAGGGATGAATCCGCCTCGATGGACATGGAATCAACAGTCAAAACTCCCACAGATGGCAAGGGAAGTTTCGCCTGCGGGAGGACAGTGAAGGCAGGCCTGGTCTGGTCTCTCTGGATGTGGCACAGATATTTCTCCAGGAAAGTGGGTACTTCAAGAAGAGTCACGTGGGAGCAGCGTTGGGTCTAGCTTGGGGTTCAACCAGGGATGAATCCGCCTCGATGGACATGGAATCAACAGTCAAAACTCCCACAGATGGCAAGGGAAGTTTCGCCTGCGGGAGGACAGTGAAGGCAGGCCTGGTCTGGTCTCTCTGGATGTGGCACAGATATTTCTCCAGGAAAGTGGGTACTTCAAGAAGAGTCACGTGGGAGCAGCGTTGGGTCTAGCTTATCCTTTCACACCTTCACCCTTTTAGGGAAACAGTTCCAACAGAAAGCTACTGTACAACCAAGTAAACTGCAATTATTGTGCTGTCTTAGGCAGTCAAGAAACTTAAAAGGCAAAAGCAGAAAGAAAAAGGATTTTTTTCACGTGTTTATCACTTGAGACACTAGTTTTCCCATGCCTACAAGAGTCCTCAGCAATACCAGCCTCCTAAATCAGGTCCAGGCTATTCCAAACCAGCGTGAGCAAATTTTTCACTGTATTCAGATGGAAGCTGATGACTGAAAGATTAGTGCACATTAATCGTGGCTGATGAGAGCAACTTTTAAAGAAATTCAAGTATTTATCAGTAATCTGTTCAGTTCAGAAATACTTTTATCAGCTTTACTTTCAAGTTTCCAGAAACAGCAAGGAAAAGGGAAAGGTCACCTGTTGTGTAAGAAAATAATATTGCAAACAGTGCTGTTATATTTGACCAGGAAAGCAAGGCTAGTCAGTTGGCTCACAACAATTTTCTCCATTCCTTGCTTTTGGGGAGAGAAAAGACTTAAGATCATGTTCTCAACACATGCACACACCAGCAGGTTTTCCTTCTGCATGTTGCAACCAACCCCTTTGCTGCTCATTCCTGATAACAGCACAAACCTAGCACGAATGAATTTGTTCCGGCGCACTTCCAGCACCTCTCACACGCATTAACTTAAGCCTCACAACACCCCTGTGAGGTAGGTAAATATTATTATACCCATGTACAGATGGGTAAACTGTAGGCACAGAAAGGTTAAATCACTTGCCCAAGGTTACACAGCAACTTCGTGGCAGAGCTGGGGGGGAAACCCAGGAGTACTGGCACCCAAAAATCTGCTTTTAGACCGTGGCCACTTTCTACACTGGCTGGAAAAGACCATCTGACAAACACAGCATTGCATAAATCCAAATAACTCCACGGATTACAAAGTGCCTGGTTTTCCAACAGTTGCCTTGCTGCATGTGTCCCATAGGAATGGGGAGGGGAGAAGAAAGTTTTTATATCCTTGCAGTGCTTGGTTTTGGTGTGGGTTTTGTTTTGGATTTTAATATACAACAAGAAATGATAGCCCACATTATTTTATCATCAACATCACATTATTTTTTCAACATCACTCTCCAATGGAGTTCTGTGCATGTCTGAATATACACTAAGATACAGATGGTTTATGCAGATTTACTTTAATTGTCACCAGTTGCCTCCCTCCTCATCAATGAAGAGCCAATGGAACATATGCAGTGATCTGTCATCTCATTTTCACATTTTTCTCATTATCCTCCTGTCTGAGCTTCAAGTAAGGAGCAAAGGTTGAACACAGGCAATATCTAGCACAGCAGGAAGGCTCCTACCTTTCTTCACATCACACCTCAACAGAAAAGAGTCACCACACCGTTATTCCCAAGTTCAAACACAACAGAACAATGAAGCGATTCTGAATGTGCTCATGGAGAAATAAGTGGATTGCAACAATCTCTAGCAGTACCCAAAGGTCTGGAAATGCATTCTGCACACAGTGAAAGGTTTGCCCACGTCTATTTGGGATAGCCTCAAATCTTCTCGTTCAAACCAGGCTGAGATTCTCTGCACCAGAATACACCTGAGCTCCAAGGAAAAATGAAAACAGCAATCATTACCCTGGGAAGCTACCACATCCCCAAAGCCCCAAGGGCTTGAGGCAACTGCCAAAATAACAGCATGCAAGCATCAGCAAGCAAGGGGAACACAACGGAGTTCACATCAGCCCTACTGTCGTACAGCAGCTAACTCAGCTTCTATGGGGATTGGCATAGACCTTATTTTGTCATGGTTATTTGGGCTTTTTAATTTTCTGGTGATTTTCTTTTTTTTTTTCTCATGACCACATTTGAGCTGAACAGAACCCAGAGAAAGCAAACCCAGTAAAAGAAGAGAATACCCTAGAAAAGCCTGTCTCCACAATTTTCCGCTGACTCCGGCAGCTTCCAAATTGTCTCTTGCCCAAGCTGCCCAGCAGGCAGGCACTAAAAGGTTTTGCAAATGCACAGTAGTAAGTTTTCCTTTTCAAAGCACCTCTGAGCTTCAATGAAATCATGCTGGACAAACCTCAGACCACATTTTCTTCAGGAGGTTTAGTCATGCTGCAGGTATGTGGGTGACAAGTGTGACATGCATTTCTGTGCAGGGGCATGGGGAAGGGATAAATTGTGAAGTGAATCTTGTGTGTATAAAAATATACCTGAAGAGCACAGGGTGATTGTGCTCTGAAAGTCAACAGCAATGCTCTCCTCGTGAGCCAGGTTTTAGCAGACCATTGACTAAGCTTGGAATTAATTTTGTCCTGTTTCAGCTAGTCAGCTTTAAATAAAAATATGTGCAAATGACTACTGCCTTTTGGCAGGTGCTGTGAAGGACAGGGTGAAGCAGACAATGAGCTCCAATCCCAAACACTGAAAATATATATATTTACATTTGAAATTAGTGGCTCACTTGCACTTTCCACTGGTAATTATACAACATTGGGTCCTTTTCTGCAGTTCAGGTTTTGGATATGCTGTGGATGGAAAATGCCTTGTGTGGGTGGAAAAGCGTGACAAGGGCATGGGTAGGGACCTTGTAATTCCTGTATTTCCATTGTTGATTTGGGCTGGTCTGAATCATTCCTGTCTCCAAGTTAGCTGCCTATGGATGTATAACACTATCACAGTAAGCATGCCAGCCATCTGATATGGATGGAGGGATGGATGGGTTGACATTAGTGATAAAAGTGATTCTGTTTGCAAAACAACCTCAGCGAAACAGAACAAAATGAACCAAAACATAACTTGTCCATTGAATCAGGCAGAAAACAGAAAAATGCCAGATTGGAGCTGATGTGCTCCACCATGTCCTGAATCCCAGTCTGTGGCACAGAGTTACATCTTTATCAGCAAATCAACCACTTTCAGAATCCATTCTGGCTATGAAGCCAACTGACAAGTGTTGGCCTCATCCACACTGCTAAAATCTTCCACCTCTTCTCCAAAGCAGCTGCATCCAAACTGCTGATTGGGGCTGGTCTCTGGCCAGCATCAATGCCTGGGCAAGCTGTGTCTGAGCCCAGGGCACATTGGAGTGGGTCAAAACCATGCCAGGGAAGGTCTGAACAACATAACAGTTGGGACGGTGGAGACCTCGTGCCTTGGTTTTGCCCTGGTGTGGCATAGTTGGCTGGTTTAGGTGATCCCAGGGTGAATCCAGCAGCACAAACATGCTAGACAAGCTGCCCACTGATCTTGACATGTGAATAAATATGGACTCAACCTTCTCCATGCCAGTTTGAAAAACTCCTCATACAGTATCTTCTGGCAAGAAGGTGGGACATGGTATAGCTAAGCTACCAGGGAAAAGCTGAGGAGTTAAAACCAAAGTGAAACCAAAATGAGTCACTGACCATCCTGCCAAAGTGCGCACCAAAAATCAAAGGGATCCTGGGCAAAAAATAACAAAGAGGAGAGGACTAGACTCTTAGCACTGGGATTAGTACCAATAAAGAGCTGGGGGTAGTTTTCCCCCCTGAGCTTTTGGCTTGGCAAAAGGCGCTGTTTGGCAACAAGATCACAGGTAATCCCAAGAGGAAATGGTCACCACCCCAAACTGTCCACCATGAACTTGTTGGGTGTAGTGGCAGAGCACGTGTTTCACGTTAAGGCTGTAATGAAGTCCTTGAAAAAGAAATAGTTCTTCAGGGTTGACACAGGCTCTCACTGGAAATCTTTTGCTAAGTGAAGACACCAGTGGATATCTTTCAAAGAAAGGAGTAACAGCAGAGGGAGAAAGTTTATGCAACTAAGCATAATGGTACAGTCAACATGCAGTGGAGGCACCTGCCTTGGTTGTTATCCATACTACGAGCCATGAAGGAGGAGGACTTTGGAACAGGGATGTGTCAAGCCCTTAGTTAAGCTGGTTTGGTTGTGAAAAATTAGCACTGTATTGAGAAGTAAGGACACTTCTAGAGTGTTTTGCCCCTCCAGTCCCATCACAGGATTGGAGAGAACGGCTGTTGGTGTGGTAGTGTGGAGCAAGATCCCGTTCCTGAGGGAAGGAAGGCTGCAGTTGCTCATGAGAGGCAACATTGAAGGGTCTCCTTCTTGACACCTGATGCTGTGTCTTGGCTCACTGGCATCTTTCACGGTCCTGGTGTGAAGTGGCTGGATTCAGCTGTTCAGTGGGGCAGGGAGTGGGATCACATCTCCAAAGCAGACCTCGAGGTTGGCAAGTTTGGGGAGAGGGACCTTCTTATGGTGCTTCTGAAAATGAGGATGCTGTCTCCTGGAAGAATGTTCCCCGAGGAACAGCAGGGATGTTCGCCATCCATTCCTTTCTCATGCTTATGCCAGTGAAATGCAGATGTGTAGAGGAAAGTTCTTCATGGAAGGATCAAGGAGACTCTTTACACAGGGAATTGAGTTGAGTAAGTCTACACTAGCATTACAAGAATGTCAAAAGAAAGTCCTGGGAAGAGAAATGCAGGCCTGTTGCTGGAGGATGGGCACCTCCATGTTTTTATGACTCAGTAGATGGGGACAGCAAGTTCACTTCACAAATTACCTCTTTTTATGGAGACACCGTACCAATTAGGGAAGAAACAGTGTGAAATGTTAGTAGGACACTTGAGAAGGGACTGGTTATGGGACACAGACAAGGGAGAAGGGAAATGAAAGTTTTTCACAAATATATATAAGTTCATGTATATATATATATACATATGTATTTATGTGCACAGTAAACAAGGGACTGGGAGGTTAGATAGGGGATGACAAGACAAAATCCCTCCCTTTGCATGAAAATGTGACCATCACATTGGTTATAATCAGAGCCCAGAAACATTAGCCTGAAATGGAGTTTGACTGGGAATTACAGTACCAGTGACAATTTGGCTTAATATAAACTTTGCCGTGTTTCTATAGTTTGGCGTGAATGAGTCCTGCCCTCCTGGAAAGGGACAGAAACCAGTTAAAAGTTTTCTTTACAAAACAAAATGAAACAACGGAAGAAACCCCAATATTTTCTCAGAACACTGCAAAGGATCACTGATTGAAAAAAATGTTTCTCTTCAGGTATATTCAGGCGAAGAAAGCATTCAGCTTCTTTAAACTGTTATATAAAATTGGTACTATTTTCATTAAATACTATTAGAATTAAAAAAAATCAACTGATTCCTCAAATTAAAAAAAAACATAATCATAATTAAAAAATATCCCCCCCATGCTGATCTTCTCTTCAGAATAGATCAGCATGGGAGTTCTGCACCCTAGACAGTTACAGTATTTCTGGAATAAAAAATTGCAATTACACACAGAAAATACTACAGCATTCACTTAAAAATATCTCATTTTGTTGTTGTTGTTTTTTCCCCTCCCAAGTCAAGGGATGGTGGGATTGAAAAGATGCCCTGAAACGGGAAGATTCCTTTAAAGGAGCAATACTCTCGAAACGGAAAAGGATGTTGGATAGATGCAAACCCGTGATTGAACTTGAAAACAAGAGATTCCAGCACAGCAACAGAATCCAAGAGATGTGAATGTTCAGACACTGAGTGGGTTATTTGGAAATGTCAAGACAACCACACAGCCCTCGGCAGGTGACTGTCTGGGCTTTGCCATCATCGGAGGTGGCAGCATCTCCTTGCGGTGAGAAGGCTAAGCTAAACCACGATGCTCTTGCTACACTCTTCTATTTCCTCTGCTTGTTGTTTCTCGCCATGTACTTACAGTAGAGGGTGACACGAGACAGTTTTTATCAGCAGTTCCCCACATGTACCGAGTCGAAGAATTCTCAGCTAAATCACAACAACAACATCAACAAAAATACAAAGCACCAAATCATCTCGAGATGTGAGTCAGTTTACAGGTTATTACCGTTTGAAGAAGATTGTTGGTTGTTTTGTTGTTGTTTGTGTTTGTTTTTTTGTGTGTTTTTATAATCCCGATTTTCATGTTTTGTTTTCCTTAAAAACAAAACAGAACAAAAGAAAAAATCAAAACCCAAAAATCCCCAAAATGGAACGAAGGATGCTTTACAATCACTTTAAGGCTCGCACTGAATGAGACATGACAGGTCTTACACGAGATTACAAATAATACATGTATGCCTTTCACAGCCTTAAAATGATACAGTAGGTCAAATTCTTTTGCCAGTCACTGATCAAGTATTGTGCCTTTAAATTGACTCGCTTTTTGCTACTATGCTGAGTTTTATTATTACTGAAATCATTATTAGACATGTGTAAATGTACTTTAGGATCAGGTTTTTGGTCTATAATTGCAAGAATTCCTTATTTTCCAGAAATCAAGGTGGCAGGCCTTATTCTGGGCTCAGGCTCTTTGCTCCACTGAAGACAGTGGTGCTTTAGCATGTGCAGTTGTTGGAAACAAGATCAGATCCTGTATTTTCACACTAATGTGGTGCAAACCCACCACAGCACCTGGTCTGTTTACACGAGGAAAGTGGTACCATGGTGGGATCACGTTGATAACACAACTTGGTCAAGGCTCACAAGCTTGGCCCAAGGGTGTTATAAATGCCAAATTGAGTTCCAGACCTGATTTTGTCTTTCAGCTGTTGATAAAATCAAATTCCATTAGGGGTGTCTTGGCTTTGCTTTCTTATCTTTAGACATTTGGGGGTTTGTTTTCTACTAAATCCAATAAGAGCAACAGGATTTTTGTTCATAAATTTCTCTCTTTTTGTTGCTGTTATTCATTTGTTTTTAAAATGTTTTCTCTTTTTTTTTATTTTATTTTAAGGTTTGCATTTCAGTTGGTTGGTTGGGTGGGTTTTTTTCCTGGCATATAATCATCAAAGAGTTTTGCATGAGAAAGGTGACAGTACTTAATGAAACTCAGCACCTAAGGGCATAAGGCAGTTGTAGGTTTGTTTGTTTGTTTTTTTTTTTTATTTTTCAATCAGCACCAATCCCATAAATAATGTTCTACACTTGGTGTACGGTATAAAACTGATGTGGAGATGCCTCCTTCTCCACCTGTGAATCCTAGGTGTGGAAGTTGAAATACTGTTTCTTGTGTGTAAAAAACAAAAGAAAAGTTTTTCTTTTTGTTTTTACTTACAAAACATAGAGAATATCTTTTTTTTCCTTTTTTTTATACATACAGCAACCAGAAAGAAAGCCTATCTGAAGGTTTGTGTTTGTTTCATGATCTGTGTTTACCGTAAACAAAAATAAGGTCCCCTCTTTTACTTTTGCTTTAAGGAGCTTTAAAGTGAAGATTCATATTGTAGCAACTCATATAAGAGAGGTCCATCTCTATACCTAATACCTACAGCTGTGGGGGTGACATATTGGAGGATGTTGATAGTTCTTCTTAACCTCCTGTCTACAAAATGAGCATCCCATGCAGGGTATCTTTTTCTTGGGATGTCAATCTTAATGAGAGGCCCCTCAGGGGGGTAGGGTCGCCCAGATGGAGTAGATGGTACCATTGCTCTCACCTGGAAAACGGGCAAGCAAGTGTCAGCTGTGAGTTCCTCCTGTTGCTCCGTGACCGCTCTGGTGGGCGTAGCCTGGGCCCCCCGGTACCCAGGGGTTTGGGGTGCCATGGGCTCAACATCGGGGGGCAAAGGAATGCCCCAGAGCAGCTCGGCGCAACAGGAGCTGGCAAATATCTTAGCTCTTGGCCCCATGGGATGAAGCACACCATAATATAACAGCATCAAAGCTATCCCAGCAGCAAAGCTAAGAAAGACACAACACAGTGCTGGCACGGCATATGAGTCAGTAGTGTCAGGATCTCTGTAAAAATACCAAAGGAGCGTCAAGGCAGCGTTTTCTGTCAGCACTACCGTGTAATACGCAAACATTCGGTATCGAGTCCGCCCTTCCTTGACATTAAACCAGCAGAAAATGTACACAATCCCTACCACCATGTTGAAGAGGATCTCCTCCCACTTAGACATGCAGAAATCTGTCCCACCATGGATGATCCAGAAAGCCATGGCACACCAATGGACCACTACAAAGATCCCAAAGTAGAGCTGGAAGATGGAAGCAAAGAGAGCAAAAGAAATAACTCGGGATGAGATGGTGAAGAGGCGCCAGAAGAGATGGATGAGGGCCCCTCTGTAGCTCATACTCTTCTTGTCGTCCCTAGAGTCCCGAAGAAGCTTGTGATAGGAGGCTAGCACCCAAGCCAGGGACATCAGGGAGGCCACAGAGGACACACCTGCCGGAAGACACACAGATCCACTGAGTTAGACAGGAAGTTTGGTTGAAAACATCATCTGCTCACTAAATTATTGCATCTGAGGCAGGCTCAGTAGCCTGAAGGTTCAACTCACATCAGGTTGTCCTTACAGTCTGGAGGAGAGAAATACAGAAATATCAGTGTAGGAATTGGAAATGATGCTGCATTCAGGAGTTCTCTGACACATTATCCTTATCTTCATGAGCCACTGCCTCTGTCACCCCACCCCTACGGGGAACAGCCTGATTGTTACATCCTGATTGGATCCACAACTTTTACTCTCTGTAGAGAGGAATCTATCTTGAAATGCACCATCACAAGAGCAGGATGTCTATATTCCCTGGAACTGCATGGATTCCTTTAAATTCTAAAATACTTTTATATAAGCAACATCCCCATTGATTCTGCCTTACTCAGGAATCCCTGTTTGCCTTTGCCTTTGGGAAAAATAGGCAGGCTTTTTGTCCCCTGCAGATGAATATATAAATACAGGAAGCATCAAGACTCATCAATATCCTACATAGGGTCCCAAAACAAAGAATCTGATCCCTCTAGCAAATCCCCTGCCCTGTTTCCAGGATGGACTGAAGACCTGTATTGGAGGTAGCTCATCTCTAGCCTTGTCTCCTGGAGGAACCACAGATGCAAGTGGCAGTTGTGTCTCCAGCCCTGTCTCTTTCTGCTCCTGATGTGACCCCCTGAAGAGCCGTTGGATCTGGTCCACCCCTTGCCTTATCTGGGACCACTGAGGGTGCCTTTTCCAGCATTTAGTTGTGCCCAAAGCACTCAGACTCTGAGGACTTTTCCTATCAGTGAGGGCACAGCCTGCACGAGGTCACCCTCAGCTCCCAACTCATCCCCCTATGGCCTGACGTGGGGCAGGCACCTCATGATATTCCAAAGGGGCCTGATCTTATTCTTCATCCCTACCAACACTCAATTTCTTTTCTCCAAAGGATAAAATAGTGCCCACAGTGCAGTGGGGTTAGACTACCCCCCTTCTAGTCTAGCTGTGTGTGGAGGAAAGGTGATGGAGAAGATGGCCAGAAAGGATGGCAGACCTCCATCTCTGCCCTCACTGGAATTCTCCCAACCTGCAGGTCCACCAAAACTATGCCTTTCCATCAACTCTCAAGTCTCTCTGAACACCTTGCCTTTGGGCTCACATGTGGATTGGCATTTCAGAGTCAAATTCAAAAAAACAGCCACAAACCAGTAAGACCAGTAGCCTTATCAAAGACGGATAGGCCACCAGCTTTAGGAAAATCACATTTTTCCCCAAGTTCTAAGTCCTCAACATGAAACACTGTAAAGTAGGACTTGGGGATTCTAACCACAGAATCACAGAGTAGTTTGGGTTGGAACGGACCTCTGGAGATCATCTAGTCCAATCCCCCTGCCAAGGCAGGGTCACCTACAGCAGGTGATGCAGGAACATGTCCAGGTGAATTTTTGAATGTCTCCAGAGAGGGAGACTCCAGGACCTTCCTGGGCAGCCTGTCCAGTGCTCTGACACCCTCAGTGTAAAGAGGTTCTTCCTCATGTTGAGGTGGAACTTCTTGTTGTTTAGTTTATGGCCATTACTCCTTGTCCTGTCTCTGAACACCAATGAAAAGAGTCTGGCACCATCGTCTGACATCCCTTGGAAGTATTTGTAAGGATTGATGAGATCCCCTCTCAGTCTTCTCTTCTCTAGACTAAACAGGCACAGCTCCCACAGTCTCTCCTTATAATGGATGGAAACTTCTGAATGTGAATAGCCTCAGCCCCAAACAGATGTAGATTAGATTTATTTTTAACCTACCAGATGTGTTACATTTTCGGTACACATAATTAACAGTTTTGGAAGGCTGAGTAATGCTGAGCAATTTTTAAGTTATGTTGTGTGTATAAGTACTATTTGTTGAAGTATCTTTCAGCTCTTCAGTTTAAAAACTTTCCATGATTAGCAGAATAAAATATGTCATTTATTTTCTTATTTCAGTGCAGTTATACTGGAAACTTGTACAGCATTAGCTGTACCTGTGCACTGAAACTCAAGCAGCACAAACCCACAAGCGACAAGTGTGTCACATTGACTTAAAAAATGTTTCTGTTGGGCTCATTTATTCTAGAATAGAGAGAGGAATAAAACACACCTGAAACACCCCCCAGTATACACATAAAGGCTTTCCCCACTGTAAGGTTTTCAGTGCAGAACCCTCCACTAATCACAGCCTTTGCTGTAACTTGCACAGAGCTGAGAGTACGTGTGTTGAGTCACTCACATCGCGGTACTCTGCCTGCTGACAGTCATCTGAACATCTCCTCAAGACAACAGAGAGAGCTAGACACCCCCAGAAAGTGATTCACCCTGTCCTAAGATCCATGTGTGGGACAGGGAGAGGTTGACTCATGCTCCCAAGGTGTCTGACTCCATCCCTTGACAGAGGAGTGAGGGGATATGCGAGCACCAGCAGTCAGGCGGCATGAGTCCTACCCTTGCAAAACAGTTCATTGTCTCCTCATTTACACTAAGATCTGAGGGAGGCAATGAAGTATCTCTAGACATTTTGACATAGTTCTGCTGTGGTTTAAAAATACACAAGTCTGTGGCAAATGTGAATTTTGGCATCCTAGCGATGAGCAGGATCTGGACCTGGGAGTAAGGGGATGAGATCTGTAGGTGGATGTCAACAGGAGCTACGGAGTGATATAAAAGAATCCTCCACTACTTCTCACTGTGTTGCCACAGACATTATTCCCTGGTTATTTCATACAAACTTAAATGACACAGCACTTTTGTTATCTTGACCATGAGTTTCTCATTACTATCTTTCCCTGTGATTTCTAGCCTGTGACATTGTCACACAATTTACAATTCTCAGAGTATATGGTATAAATTATCCCTTCCTCCCTTTCTCCTCAACCCCTCCCCACACACACACTTCTCCAGACCTTATTTCTAAGCAACTATAGAGATTTCTTCAATTATAACTTGAACAGAAAGTCCTGAAAAGTTGGATCACATGAGAAGTAACTTGTTTTTTTGACTCTCACTTTTGCACATGGTGAGTGACGCACCTTCATCTAGCATGAGTAGGATTCAACTCCCTTCCAAGGTTTGTTTATCAAAGAGATGAAGTTGGGTTAAAACTAAAGTCACTTCAAAAAAACCCACTCCCACTCCTCCCACTCTGTGCTTAGTCTTGGGAGTGGAACATACCCACATGCACTACCACATGTCTGTGGGCATTCTCAAGCCAGGAGGATGCCTACTACTGTGGGGCTGGAAGCCCTGTGGCTGCATCTTTGGGATATGTATCTCACCTGCCCATAACAAGTCAGACTAGCATAGACTGGGATGGTCTTCAAACTCTCTGCAGTGGGCTGTACCACAGCCCTTGAACTTTTTCTGTCGCCTGCTAGGAAGCAATGAGTGACTCACAGGTCAAAGTCAGCACCATCAAGGAGCCAAGCCAATGTATCTTGAATGACACATCACAAGAATGAATCCCTCAGTTCCCTTTAGTAATGAGCCCTGAAGTCCTTATGGTGAGACATCTTTAACCTACATTCAGCACAGTGAGGTAGAGCTCTATAAAGTCCCATTTGGCAGATGAAGCACTAAGATTTGAAGGATTTACCCGAGGTCTGGTATAAAATCCAAGATAAAGCAGGGAATAGATGCCCTTCACATCGCAGTGCACCTTGTCAATGCATTTCAGACAGGATTCAGTTCCTACTGTAGAGACTCACTCCAGGGCGTCCATGGTTAAACAACATCTCTTACTTTACTCAACAAAGAGTGAAGGGTTCATGCAATCATCACAAGTGGGAATCCAGCAATATTTGAGATGCCTTAGGATATTCCAGACCTCCATGTGGAGCAACTTGCATACAGAAGACAAGAACATGTTTAAGCTGGGAGCTGGACTGAGGCAGGGTACTCAGGGCACCTCAAATGACATTAGATGACACTCAAAAAGTTGTTTCCTTAGTGATTATGGCAAAAGGAACCAGAGTTGTAAGAAGGATGTTTTTAGATCCTTTGGCTGTCTTGCCCATATCTCCATCGAACACAAGACGAGATTGGACTTCCCCATCATATGGAGACACCTCCATTGGAGACACCTTTGTTGAGGTGTCTGAATCTGGAGATGAATTTGTTCAGCATCTTGAACTGCCTTGATGGTGACTTCTTGCCTTGGCAATCCTGCCTTTCTCAGGGGAAGCTCATGAACAGCCCTCAGAGGTAAACACACGTGGCACAGAGGCTGTGCAATCGTAAATGGTGAAGAGAAATGGGAAAGCAGTGGGAAATAAGGCTGATATATAAAAGGTTAAATTTCTGAGAAGAATGTCTGACCAAGGAATAGATTTTCTGAGAAAGAGAAACAAGAGCTGTTGCTTTGGATCATGAAAACATGAGTGGATTTGAGTATAATGCAAGCGGTGATCTGATACCAGAGGAGAGGAGCCTGAACCACTCTGAGTTCAAGGGAAGCTCCTGAAGCTCACAGCGACAGGCTGAATTTCATCCCGGTTTGGTTTTCATCCTCTAGTTCTTACTGACGGTCCAGAAAAAGAAAAGGTCATCTCAGATATGTAATGAGGCTCTTTGAAAAATCCACATCCACAGGAAAGAATCAAAACAATGACTCCCCTTAAATCGCCATTGTTGGTTTTAAAGCCCAGGAATAAAAACAGTGCATGGAAAGCTATCCCTCTCTGTCTGGCCTATTCCTGCTATGCAATTATACATGGTTTGACAACTAGTCTAATAAAAGCTGTAGAAAAATCACACACACACACACAAATGAATATTTAAAATGAACTATATATCTGGTTTTGCCTTACTTGCAGTGTTGTTCAGCTGAGGAGAGAGGTTTTCACTAGGGGTATGTACAGTTTTCATCACAAATCCAGCTTCAGGTTGTTGGCTGTAAGTAATTGGAATGCAGTTGCTGTAGCATATTCCCTAAGTATTTCCTGTGGTGCCTGTCCCTTTAAAGTTGAAAATGATGCCTAAACAGTGCTCTATTTCTTTTTTGACATTAATTCTCCTTAAGACTCTACTAAAACAAAATGGGAAGATACCAACATTTCTCCTGGGTGAGCTGGACAGCAAATATTCAGTGTGACACAAAACCCTCCATCAACTCCTGCACAGAGGCAGCACTTTCTTAATGCCAAGTGCCACATCTCAGTTCCTCCCCATCCCTCGCTGCCTGCTCAGGCCTCTGTGCTGTGAACCCTGTTATCGTGTTTTCCCCTTTGGGTGGCACGTTCCTCCCTGAAGCTCAGTATGAGCTGAGGAACAGGCTTTCATTTTGATGCACTCAGAGTGAAAATGCATTTAGATACAACAGAGCTCGAGCCAAATCCCGCTTTTGTAATAACAGTACCTAAAAGTCACTCCTCCTGATTTTTTTATCTGGTTTTATTCATTTGCATTAGAGTAAAAGGGGTCAGAATCAGACTCCAGGTCTGATTTTCATTGTTTCCTGCTGGATTTTGATGCTTGATCTTTCTTTCTTCTTTCCTTTCAGAAGACGGAATGACTTTTGTCTTCTTTTCTTCATTTTCCCTCTTTTTTTTCCCTTTGAACAAGTTAAAATATGAATCATTACAAGTATACAAATAATAAAGGGCTGCATAGACCATTTTATAATTTGTTTTCCACATAGGATTTCAGGACACTTCCTTTACCAGTTTCTCCAGTGTGCCACCAGTCCATTATGGCAATGAGCACTGTGCCACCTACAGTGAACATCACTTCTAAGTCTGACCCAGGAATGGCCTCCTCACATCTATGTGACACCTCCATACTCTGCTCAGAGCTGGAGTGACCAGCAGGGATGAGAAGCCAAAGCCTGACATTGGCAAGAGCTGTTACACTGGTGTCCTGTCTTTTGCTCTACTCTCATGGAAAATATTTTGGTTTCATTGGGCAAAGGGTGAGTTTCAAATCATCATCATCGGTGCTTTGCTAGGGAGCTCTTCAAGGCCTTCCTCCAAGAAGCAACCCAGTCCTGTGCTCCCCAGGACCCAACTCCTGAAGGACATGGTGTCATGAGCTCATAAAAAATAGAAAACTGCCGGTGACTAGGAAAGGCAGGAAACAAGTAACTTACTTCATGGACCAATCTCCAGGTAAGTCTGGATAACCAGAAGGTCTTCTTCCACTGAATCTCACTGGGACTTCCTGACATAAGGCTTGCATTCAGCTTCTATACAGGACAGTCCATGTCCAAACTAGCACAAGGAGGGCTCTTCAGTGTTATGCCAGAGGAACATCCACATTCCCAAACCTTTCATCATGACAAAGTCTATAGCAAGGCAACATCAGCACAGCTTGCCCACATGGAGAGTTGCCCTCCCACCCCTTGGCAGTTAAAGGCTGGCTTATGTCCTGAAATGTTGCTTCCTAAAACCTTTTCCTTTTGCTAAATTGAGATTTCCTCACTGACCCCAGAGATGCTGAATCCCTTTTTAGTTCCTCCCCCCAGCCTTCGTCTTAGCACTGCCTTGAGGAACCGAGGTCCATGGGTTCACTAGGGATTGTGTTTCAAAAGGACGTGCTTTCTTCCCCTTTCATCCTGCTGCCTTTCAGCTCTCCCCAATGCCCCTTTTTCTCTGCTGCTGGAAGAGGTGACCAGCCACATTTTTCTGATCTGTGCTCTCATTATCTAGGCTGTTTCTGTCATGTCTCCTCCTATTCATCTTCTCTGTGAACTCAGGCACTGCCAAACCAGCTCAGGCCCTGCGGCCATCTAGTCTTGTATCTTCTCCTGGATGCAAGCCAGTGACTGATCCTTCTGCAGGAGGCACGAGCACCCCAGGCCAAGCAGAAATGGGCTAATCTGCCCTTTGTTTGGGATTGTCCTTGAATACTCTCAGCAGAGTGTCAAATCTCCTGTTGAAAATGTTGGCTATCACCCACCACATCAGGATTGGCAAAGTTTCCCCATCCTGTTTTAAAACACTCTTAACGAAGACCTTCCATGCATCATGTGCCTCAGTGTTTTTCTCACTCAAGGAATGCTGTCTGAGACATGGGATTAGTTGCACTCTGGAAATGCCTCTCTGTCTTTTCATTGACCCTTCCTGGCGTGTGGATTATAGAATCATAGAATGGTTTGGTTAGAAGGGAGCTTAAAGATCATCTCATTCCACTCCCTGCCATAAGCAGGGGCACATTCCACTAGATTACACTGCTCCAAGCGCTGTTCAACCTGGCCTCAAACACTTCCAGGGATGGGGATCAAACCGAAATGACCAGACAAGAAGAATGGGTAAGATGGAAAGTAGGTAGCAGTGGTTTGACATCTACCAACTCCCCACAAGAGCTCAGGGGAGAGCCTTGAGTCCAGAAAGGTAAAGAGAGGAGAAGGTAGACTGGGGAAACCTCTTTCTTGGCACCAAGATGAGCAGAGTAGTTCTCATCAATCCCACAGAGCAGAAGTTGATGGATCCAACATAACGGGCAAATTCAACATAATGATTTTATACCCCTGAAGACCAAGTAGGTAAAACAACCCCCCAGCACCCTCCTGATGAGAGAAGGGCACCATGATTGGTCAGAGGGACATATTCAAGTTGCATTTCCTTGAACTTCCAGACAGCCTTATCACCATCCTCAAGAAAGTGATAGCAGAAAGGCAATATCCCCCCGCTGCATCACTGAGAAGAAGGCTAGTCTCAACTTGTGTGTACACACACAGTCCTCATCAGCATGAAAGTCTACTATTTGCTTTCCATAATACCCTTGCCCCTTTCGTGGGATGCTGACTGCAGGTATTTCAGGTTTTACCTACTCATGTAGGCAAAAACCCTGCTGACACCTGTGGCAGAGCTGAAACATTTCTGGTAGGACTCAGCTGAAATGTCAGTCCCTGTATGTGCACAGATCTTCAAACAAGCCTCATCTCACTTGGCTAACCAACATCTTTGATTCTGTATAGCAGTTCACCACTACATAACAGCACACAACAAACAGCAGAGAAGAGAAGGACAACGTGAACCCAGGCCTGGAGAGAACCTGGGTCACTGTGGTGACATATGAACCAGCAAATGAGAAACAGACCCAGGACCATTTGCTGACCCTGAACACAGCTAGCAGAGTCTGTCATGTCCATACTATTAAACTCTCTCAGTAGCTGTATCCAATCTGTCTTATGAGAATGATTCCTGGACTATGTGAATCCATTTTCTTATACCTTCACAAACACACTTTACAGAGGGAACAATGCATGGCAGGTGTCTAAGAGCACTCAGGAATTTGGGGTGAGTTTGGTGAATAGTTTCAGTCTTGAAGCTGGAGGCAATCATGGAGTGGGGGCACACATACACGACAACACTAGTCTTACTTTTGGAGCTCCTGTTGATGCGACATTAATTATTGTGAGATTATTTATAGCATCAAGCTATTTATTTTGAAACATCTCTTCCATTTTGAAACTTTCTCTAAATTTTAGGAAGATGCAAAGAAAAGAATTCACTGTCTCCCTCTCATTGAAAGCAGATTGTCCCACTTCAGTGGATGCTATTTTGAGGGTGTTGTTACAGAACAGTTCTTTCCTTTGTGATTTTTGGCTGGTGAACCAGAAATCTCATTAATCTTACTGATGGTGTTGTTGATGTCAGTGTGGGTCTACATTTGACAGTGTTTCCAACTAGAGTAGCTGCTGTTATCACTTATATTGGGGTTCATGTAGCCCAGTAACTCACACCTCAGCAGTGAGGACTCAGGCTGTCTACACAAGTGAGAGTATCTCTCCAGGATCTTCCCACCGTGTCCAGATGAATCTTTTGCCAGTGCATCCTTCAAAGGACATGAATCTCAGGAATCTCTGAATCTCATGTGGGCAGGGGCAGCATTGAAGTTGATAGAGCCACTGAGATCCAACAACTCTCTGCATCTCTGTCTTCTAATTCAGCACATACAGAAACAAGAGATGGTCTGGTCTGAGCCTGGTCTAAATTTCTGCAGGTATCAATCACCTAGGCTAATTCTGCATTAGAAATGTGCTTGGAAAGCAGCAGGCAGGATTTCCCAGGCACAGTTGAGGTTGTTTGGAAATAGAGCATGAGAACTCTTATACATGTCTATTTTTGTCAAAAGCTGTATGAATTGCCACTCTATTCAGGCCGAGATACCCTCTGCACAGTCATCACTGCAATTATAAAGCCTTTTAGTTAAATCCCTGTTAATCTGAATGATTTTAACCACTGCCTCAGAATCACACTGAAAAAGAGCCCCCACCTGAATCCATGAAAGTGAACAGCCACAGACAAGAGGATGTGAAGCTCCTGGAGAGACCTCAAGAGATTTCACTAGAAATGCTCCACCAGGATGTCCTGACAACACCTCCAGCAAGGACAGGATTTAAATCTATGCAAGCAGAGCAAAATCCCTCTTTGTAGGCAGTGTTACAGGGCAGCGGAATCTATCACAGAAAGCTGGTTCAACCTGAAAGGAACATACCCAGGAGAGAAGTGTACAAGTCATCTCTAGAGACTTCCACTGCTATTTCTTGGTCTACTTTCTGGTTCCTCTCATGCTCTGGCTCCTCATTTCAGAAATCATAGTAGCCTGAGCAGAGACTTGTACTTACACAGACACCAGCATGGCTCAGAGGCATCTAAATCTTACCAAGCACCTGAGATGGGAAAGAAGTCAACCTAAGATTCCTTTACAGTTGAAATGGAGAGCTAAGCACCACCATTAGCATGGATCTACCATGGATCTCTAGAGACTGAAGTCACCCAAGTGTGAGTGTGCTGCTCTTGTAGCCCCTTGGTTAGATGTGCACATTTGTGTGGCTGTTGATTGCTGAGATACAGATTTGTCCCTCTGCTATTTAAAATAGTCTTTCTCAGCGCAACAGGAGGAAAGAACTTGAACATATGATTATTTTAACTGGGAAGAATGAGATGGCAAAATCCAAGAGGAGTTAGTCTTGAAGGAAAAATCATATTGCACATTCAACAGTTGCTTCTCTGTGAAGGGCACTTTAGGTACAACTTTTAGTGGCCAGTTCTTTGCTAAGATTCTTGAGCATACTGAATCCAGCAGAGTATATATCCTGCAAGCATCATAACAAACCTCCTCTACTGAGATTTTTCAGACCTAATGATATTTGAACTCTATCATTAGGAACATTTAGAAGAGAAACACACATTATGGAACTACTAGAATGTACTGAAAGAGGGGGGAAACCCCTTTTCTAAGGAAAACAACACATGGCTCCATTTAGAATCAAATCTTTTCCCACCAGTTTCTATGTTCTGAGTAGGGATAGTTGGCATGAAACAATTCAACTCTACAAACACATACATATGTGCATTTTAACACTGTGCCTTTGAGATTTGTTGCAGTATCTCTGTCCTGTCATTCTTTTTTTTAAATTCAGGTGAGAACTACAGCCATTGAGAAGAATTTAAATCTACCTTGCAGTAGTTGATAGGATACTGTAATCTTGCAAGTGGGAATAAATACTCTGAAAAATAGGGTAGCAGCTCATCAGTGCTGGAAAGGAAAACCCAAGGAGTCCTGCTGTCTGCTTGAGAGCAGCCATGAGAATCTCTTTTTCCTTAGCACAGGTCTGGGACAGCTTTTGAACCTGGTACCCTCTCCTGAGAGATCAGCAACTAAGCAAAGCCTAATTCTGTTGACTGCTACATCCATTCTGTCTCAGCCTCCAAAGCAGGAAGGCCCAGTCCAGAGTGCTTGATGGGAATCGTTCTTGGCCTGTGATGTCACCTGAGTCAAGCATGGGAATTGTTTGGGTTGGTGCTAGCTGCTCGGAGCTAAAAATGTGCCAAGGACTGTGCTGATAATTGAACCACGTGGATGACCGAGTTCTGGTGGCTGTGCTCATGTTCTGATGTGTTTCAGTTTATTAGCATAGACGAAACCCAACAGACTTGTCACCAGATTGGGGAAGCAACATCTTCTGCCAGGGCTTAGTGAAAGAACATGAGCTGCTATAAACACAGCTCCCACAGCCAATTCCTTGGAGACGAGACAACGTCAAGGCAATGTTTCAAACAGTCTGTGACAGCACCAACCATGGATCCTGCAAACCACCTTTGGTTAATGGTTTGGCCTGGACACAGAAAGTCTGCAGGCCATTAGAGAAATAACTTCATTCCAATTCTGGAAATGCTTTTGACCTGATGGGGGAGAGGAAGGAAGCCCAGCTTGGTTCAGACTCACTGGCCATGGTCTTCATTCTGTGTGTTTAGAGATGTGTCAGCAGTGCACACTTTGCTAACCTCATGGTTTATAAACCTTTGTTATTGTGTAGGAGGCCATTAGTGGAATTACCTCAGCATAATTCCAGGGGAGGGGACTGGTGTCCTGAAAAGAAGGAGCATCTCAACACTGCTGGAGAGTACACAGGGCTGGCATCAATAAAGCAAGTCTGGCAGAGCATTTCTGTGAGGGGGAGTGACAAAGTGACAAAAACGGATGTGGTGCAGCTGGTGCTGTCTCGCAGTGGGGTTGCTGAAGGCATCAGGGACGCTGATTTCCAAGGATAACAGCAGGAACCTGTTTCTTCCTCTTCTTCCCATGCTTTGCACACCCTGCAAGATCTAAGTGATGTGTAGCAGTCAGAACTCAACGACATGCCAGCGACCACCTGTTAACTCATGCTCATCCTGGCTTGACTCCTGGATCTTTTCACCTTCTCTGGTGTGTACAGGATGGAGTATGGAGTCCAGGCTGCCTCTTCCACAGATTAATGAACATCACTTTCCCCAAGGACAGGCTGATATCATGGAATCATAGAATCACAGAATTGTCGGGGTTGGAATAGACCTTACAGATCATCTAGTCCCAGCTCTCCCTGCCATGGGCAGGGACACCTCCCCACTAGACCAGGTTGCTCAAGGCCTCATCCAGCCTGGCTCTGAACACTGCCAGGGTTGGGGCAGCCACAACCTCCCTGGGCAACAAGTGCCAGTGTCAAGCCACAGATCAGACGACACATCATTCCCCAACTGCAAACCTCTGTTTGCACCTTAATGTATATCAGATATGGACTCCTGTACTATGGATACAGCCATGCCTGGTGGATATCCCCTGCCAGTGATGGTCCATGTGAAGACTTGGATGTACCGAGGGCATTGAGAACACGAGATAGGACAAAAGTCAGTTCAGGAGATTTCTACTGACTCAGTGAATCTGCTGCACTCCCAGACTCAGGACTGTCACCCCAAGCTAATCATAAAATAACAATGAATAGTTGCTGAAGAAAGAAAATTCTTCAATACTCAGGGATTTTGAGTTGCATCAGCCTGAACTACTTCACATCCATCAGGAGTAGAAGCACAGAGTAGTTCCTGCTCAGCACCCACCTGGCATCTTCTCTATAATTTTTTCCACATCCCAGTGCCTATGTGTTCTCTGTTTATCCAGAGGTAGCATGGTCTCCTAGATGCCTGATGTGAACCCCATAGCTGCACACCAGAGCAACCTGAAGACAAAAAGAGTTGAATTTCCATGCATTTCATTAGCCAATTGCACTGCACGGTGCAGACACTTTTTCCTGTGCTCTGATCACAAACCTCCAAGAAAGCCTGCAGCATGAAATTACCCCCAAAAAGCATTAATTTCCTGCCTGGAATCTGCTTTACATCAACTCCCCAGGAGCCTGCAGCATAGAGATCCTCTTCAATACAGGCTGAACTCAAACCTCTCTCTCCATGCCTCAGTTTCCCACCTGGTCTGCAGCTCCTGGGAATAGCATGAGCTAATGCTTGTGTAGTGCTCTGATGATGTAACCCCTTCCCAGTGATTACCACAGTCTTACAAGGCCTAAAATTGGCAGCACTGGCTACCTGCCAGTGCTGTCCCGTGAATGGTGACTCATCTTTATTGGCTGTGGCATGTTCTGTGTGTGATGGTGGCACATGGTACGGAACAGAAGGGGTTTTTATCAGCACTCCAAAAATAAGAGCGAGAGATATGGCAAGGTGGTGGACAGAGAAGCTGCAGGTGGGGATGGGCTAAGGGATGACGTACCTCTTTGGGATGACTCCAAAGCACATTGGAAAAAAAAAAAAAGCTGTCACTGGCTTCAAAGGCTCCTGGATCCAATCATTCCCCACCGCGCGGGACAATACGGCTGATGATAGGGCAAGCTTTCCCATGCCAGAGTGCCTCAGGCTTGGCCTGCTCTCAGCATGCCAGAGCAAGACATCCTCAGTGCCCACTGCCAACTGTGGAGATGGCTTTTTGATGCTGCTGGGAATTGGCTGGAGACCAGTGACTCGTTTCAAACAGGGCACCAAATTGCTATCTGTCATCCGGCTTTGGTGAGAAGGAGGGGAAGGCAGGAACGGAGCCATATGCCCCAGTCTGGCAAAGCACTTGAGTCATATGAGTGGCCTCCCAGGCGAGCTGCTTATGTGTTCAGAGCTATCTGAGCTCTTTGTGAGGTGCCTTCTTGGTCTGCTGATGAATATTTAAAGGGAAACTGGTGGAATCAGGACAAACTTTCCAGGCAGATTACCCCAGTTCCTCCCTGCCAAGCCCCTTCAGCAAGCATATGACTGGTGGGGTCCCTTGCCCACATGGCAATGAGCAACTGCTTTTCTGCTCATGCCTCTTCTGCCACAGGAAACCAGGGCTGGGTGATGGACATCTCCAATTTCCTTTACTCCCCAAAGAATGTCATGAGAGAAAAGAAAAAGGAATATGCCTTCAACCTCATAGCAAAATTTTAGTATCTTTATTTCCTCATGATCTGTCTCAGAGCCCAAACCAAAGCCCAGAGTGTGATTCTGGTCGACCTTGTCCTTACTCCATGTCCTGTGAATGAGGAGTCTCTGAGGGAAAGACTCTTTTAGTCACACATTGTAGTTTTACTGATGAATCTTAGGAAAAATACACTGGTCAGAAAGGGAAAAAGACTCCTGCATCTGGAGGAAGAGGATTTTGTTTGGATCATACCTATCCCAAACAGAGTCTGCAAATGCAAAGTTGATCTTTTTTTTGCACTGAGCCCTGTGGAATCTGATGCCTGTGTAGAAAGAGTGACCCACAGTTCATTTATGATGAGAAGCTGGTTACAGAACTCTCCACAAATGGGGACAATCTTGTGTTGTGAGGTCACAGAGATTGAGTTTGGGGTTTTGGATTCATGTTTGAGCACCATTGGAATGTATATATTTAGTTACACCCAAACATAAAGACACCTGTGGAAAACAAGTAACAACAGCTCACAGCAAGCACTTCTCCCTACACATGCTTTTCCATGCAGCATGGCATCTTCCACCCATAGCCCTCTGTGGCTGTATCTCTACTAAGAATTAAGTGTTTATTTGCTGGGATTGTTCTCCAGCCTGGCATGCTGTAGCCCCATCCATATCCCATCTTCTACCACTCAAAGTTGGCCATGTCCAACTGCCTGCTGGGAATGGTCCCTGCTCTGTGTTTGCTCCCAAGCAGTCCCTGGGGATTGTTTGGCTCAGAATTAGCTGGTCCAAACTAAAACCATGTCAAGTCTGTTTTAACAGGGAAACAGTGGTGATGATGCATGTCTATTGCTGGTGGCATTTCTGCTGGACTCTCCAATGGACATACCTGCTTGGCTCAGGCAAGCATCAAGGATCTTGCACTAACTTCTTGAGCTCCATGAAGGATAGAAGTGATGAAAGAAGAAATTTCAAATATAATGAGTCTCTTCACCACTTTCAGTGCAGACGTGGGAATTTTAGGCTTTTCACTTATGTTCAGGCTAGTATTGATGACATTTGAAAATCACATCTTTGAGCAAGTAAAAGCTGAAAACTCCCTTTCTAACTCAGTTGTCCCAGATAAAAAGTTTACTTTGATCCTTGGGGTCTGAGTAAGAAGTAATCCATTGCTGTGTAATCCTTTAGAGATGACCTTGGTTTCAGATCTCAAACCATTCCTCAACAAGTTGTGGTGCCTTGAGATATTCCCTGTCTTGTAAATATATCCTATGAACATAGCAGGACATTTCAGACCATAGGCAGCTCACAGAACAACCATTATTCACAGCATATTTTATTGGTTAACTATCTGCCTGTCAAGGGGGGGAAATTAACTGAGAAATTTATCTCCACATTAGACTTAACTCATTATCACTCACACAGGAATCCTCTAACTTAAGTGGAGGAGAGTTTAACTTGAGGTTGACTCATCCCAAACTCACTCAGCTTGATAGGGAATGGCTCCTCTGGGCAGGGAGGACAATATCTAACCTACTGCTTGTCCTTCAATTCCCTGCAAATACCACTTAAGTCTAAACTAAGTGACAGGGGAAAGCATCTTTGTGTGCCCCTGCAAAAAAAAACAAGTACTGGTCATAAATGGTCCCCAGATATGGTACAGAAAGAGTGAGGATATGATAAAAGTAGGACTTTGCTTTGGGATGGACAAGACGATTTGCCAACTCCACCAGGATAACTCTTCAGCCAATACACATCTAAAACCCCTTTTAGCGCCTAATTTCTATCACTCTGCTTAAAAGAATGACTCCCCAAAACCCCTGAAGTTATGCCTTTCTTTAAATATGTGGGCAACTTCAGCCAACTTACTGCAGGCTGTGTAGAGTGCGGACTTTGCTTTGGGATGGACAAGACGATTTGCCAACTCCACCAGGATAACTCTTCAGCCAATACACATCTAAAACCCCTTTTAGCGCCTAATTTCTATCACTCTGCTTAAAAGAATGACTCCCCAAAACCCCTGAAGTTATGCCTTTCTTTAAATATGTGGGCAACTTCAGCCAACTTACTGCAGGCTGTGTAGAGTGCACTTGCAAGAATTTTTTTGCAGGACTTTGCAAAATGAAGGCTTACACTGCAAATCTCTTTCAGATCAACAGTAGAGTTATAGAGGAGGTGGGCACAGCATCAGTGGATAGATGTGACTTGTTTTGGGGAGAGACCCTGTGCTGAAATCTGCAGCCTCATGCAGGCAGATTCCCAGGGAAAGCTTTGTGTAAGGAACTTGTGACGTGAGTGGAAGGATGTTAGAGCTTCTGCTAAATCTCATTAAGCCTTAAAGTAGCCACATGAAAAAATTTAAGTGAAAGCAAACCTCTTTAAGAGGAGATATATGCCAAAAAACAGGAATCCTTCTCACCTCACTGACTGCCTAGAGGATGGGTGTCACCTTTAAGCTAGTTATATCTGCTCCTTCCCATTCAGCGCAGAGAAAACGGTGCCTCTGTGGGGTGAAGTGGGTTAAGGATGGTTTGTTCTGCAAGAAGTGAGGGGGATTATCTGCTAGGAGTGATTATGAAATGAGGATCTGGGTTGCTGGGCTTTTTGGTTGTTGTTAAGATCATGTTTCCCCCTGCAAATATTTAAATCAGGGGAAGTCCTCTGGCCAGTGTTGTCCAGGAGTCTCAGAGACAGACACCCTTTCATTCCATCTTATCCTAAATCTTGGAGAGAGTACAGGTGAGTAAGGGGCAGGGCTGCATCCTCTCCAGCATCCCATCACCTCCTTTAGCCTAACCTTAAGAAAAGGTATAAATGCATCATCTAGCTTCTGGAACAAGGTGCTGCTGGAGGGTGAGTATCTCATCCCACATCCTTCATCTGTTCTGGACATGGGCTGATCCACGTTTTGGAGGCATTGTTCCACTCTCACCTTCTGTTGACTCTGTTTTGGACCCATACAGCTGTGGTTATAGCAGATAAATCACTCAAAAAGGACCTGCCCACCAACACCAGCTCCTTCCATATGGATATTCAGGAGCAGATGTGGACCCATTTACCCCATTTGCCCCAGCAGAAAGTATTCCAGCTCAGGCTCTGACCCTTCCAGGTCAGACCCGCTCACCTGATGGAGTACACTGAGTTCTTACCTCTATTCTCTCTGTGCTATTTTCTGTTCTTCCTGAGGCAACGGCAGCCAAGCTGGGATCTGGTCTGCCTTGTGCTAGGGATATGATACAGGAATGAATCCTGACCTTCATGAAATCCCAAGGGTGCTCTCCTAGGCTTTACTGAGGCTGTGTCTTGACCTCAAATTCCTGCTCCAGCACTTCTGCTGCTGGTGGAGATGCTAACTCTTGGGTCAAACTGCTCTGTTCTTTCAGTGCTGAAGGAGCAACAAACAGGATCCACCCAACCCCTTCAAACAGGTTGTTTTCAGGATAAAATAGTTCTTGCAAGGCATAATGATACTTTTCTTTCCTTCATCCACCCAATAGGTAAGATAACTAGGAAATTAAGCATTAGCCTGATGGTATCCCTGGCTACTAGTCCTCACAAGATCAGTCCTCTCTGCCACCATGCTCTGGAGGAGATGCTCTGGGTTTGAGTAAAGACCTCCAGTATATTCACTCTTCTTACTTCAACAGCTCTCTTAACATGTGAACTAGGAGTAAAAAGCAAAGCCTCCAGATAGCCACTCCAATAACTCCCTTTTTAAAGCTCCTGAAACAGAAGAAGACATGAGCTGACCCATTTGGGGAAAACTGGAGCCTGGCTTGGCTTCCTGCACTGGGCTTGGTATTGCAACCTTAAGAGCAGGGAGGATTGGGTCTTGGAGGAGGGATGTATGCCATAGGAAAAGGTAAATCGACCTTGCTCTGGCACTAAATGAATCCATAAGAGCCTCTGTGAAGCATATGGAAGTAGCTGGAATCTGGACACATTAGCAGGGGCTGTACCTGGATTTATAAGCCCTGCTGTGGGCCATTTTGCCAGCATGCATCCCTCAGGGATGCAGCTGATGCTGCTCCTGTTTAAAGGCAGAACTGGCCTCTTCCTGTGCCAGCCACACTCTCGTAGACATCATGAGCCAGGAGAGACTTGATTTGATTTTTAAACACACTGCTTTCCTAACAATATCCATCTTCCTTTGGTTTCTGCCTGCTTTAAGGGAAATCTTTAATGCTCCCTTTCATAACAGCTCCTCTCAGCATTTAATTTCCTTTCGTATAATTATGTACTGGCCGGGAGGAGGAGGAGGAGGAGGAAGAGGAAGACAGAACTGGCATGGAGGTGCACTAGGAACCCTTGCACCTGAGTGCAGGAGCGCTGAGCAAGCTCTGCTGCTCACATCCATCAGCATCGCAGCCCCGAGATGCGCGACCGCATCCCTTGCACGGGCGGGGAGGGAGGCAGGGAGAGGATGCGCTGGGCACCCGGAGAGCTCGGCTGCTGGAGCGTGGCAGGCGAAGAGCCCTCCAGGGCTCGGGAAGGCAGGCGGGGACGTGCACTGCCTTGGAAGAGAGCGCAGCCGGCTCGGCGTGGTGGAGGAGCGGAGGAGCTGCAAAGCTGAAGACGGGAGGGGGTTGG